>NC_092411.1:17762838-18050338 GCF_040894005.1 Engystomops pustulosus | reverse complement strand
CCTAACGCTTTCCCTGACCAGCAGCAGCTCTCTCCCTAGCGGCATCCAGAGACAGAATGATCCGAGCAGCGCGGCCAGCGGCTAGTCTATCCCAGGGTCACCTGATCTGGCCAGCCAACCACTGCTATTGACGTGTAAGGGTACCACGTCATGCTGGGTGGAGTGCAGAGTCTCCTGGCTTGTGATTGGCTCTGTTTCTGGCCGCCAAAAAGCAAAACGGCGGGAGCTGCCATTTTCTCGAGCGGGCGAAGTATTCGTCCGAGTAACGAGCAGTTTCGAGTACCCTAATGCTCGACCGAGCATCAAGCTCGGACGAGCATGTTCGCTCATCTCTAGAGATTATGCATCATCAATGGCTTGACCCAAATGGGGTAGAACCACTGACTGAGAAGCAATTCTACCTGTCTTACATGACGGGAGAAGGTTTGTGGTGGACTTTTCTCCTTTTGAAGTGGGTCTAAGAAATTTGTTATTTTATGCACTTTTTGGAAGGGAACCTGATGTCAGGCTTATGCATACATGGTCGCAGGTCTTTTAGGATCATGCGGAAAAGAAGAGGCTCTGGTCTTATAAGGCCTTCAAAGAAAACTTTATGGCCACGATGGAGCTGCTCATTTAGACTAGTTGATCAGTTCGGTTGTACCACCTCTCGATAGATACCACATAGATCATAAACTAATTTCTGACCCTAGATTTGTGACAACTTTAGAGATAACCTGGCTGGTCTTATCATCTGGGATCAGCTTGTCTTGGCTTCACGTCCTGTGTCCAGGCTGGAGCCCTCCTGTAGCCCGCTGGCCGATTCCTTTTTGCTTGGCTTCCGGCCTAGCTCCAGTTTGGGCCTTGTCTTTAGTGCAATGGCTCAATTATATCAAAGGGAGCCTCTACCATGCCACATTACTGTCATTCAATGACATACTAAGGGTTTTGTGCAGAAATCTTGGACATTGACTCTGCCTTTTGACATCGTGCTCACAGCTCCCATAGCATATCAGGCCTCTTGGTGGCTCCTGGACTCCGAAACATTCCTTGTCCACTGGGTATTGAGCCATTAGGGCATTAGTCATACAGCATCCAGCACATTCCCAAATAAACCCCATTGCTTTGGTCAAATCTGATGGATAGCTGATGTTCCATGGGTCCTATTAGTGGGACTATCTAGCTTCAGAGCCCAACATATACTCTCCAGACGGTCCCTATAGTCTGATCCATGAGGGAAAGGAATAACATGGTAAAGTTTTCAGATGTGTCACCAAGGCGATCTGTCACTGTGACCGCAGCCACCCATGAACCAACGTCGCGGCTGGTCTTCCAACAAGGGCTGGAATTCTCCAGTAGCGGAAAATATGCAGAAACAGAAAGACGAGTGTTTTCAGATGGAAGAGATTTGTATTCTTCAAATATTTAACAAGTGCGCGGCGCATATTTCGGCAGCCGTTCCGGTTATTTCTGTTTTTCCTTGTTGCAGTACAGACAGCCCCATGCTGTTACATGACTTCCTCTTTCCTCATTCCTGCCACAATCTACCTCACTCCTGACTTCCATATCAGAGACAATTCCAGGGCTATTTTTATCATCAAACATGTGCTGAAATTCTTTAACCTTCCCTTCTCTGCTCGCAATTTATCCAAAATCTATAGTAACACACGGTATAGGCTGCATTCCAACCCGCTGCCTGAATCAGAATGCAGGTTCAAACATGTTAGCTTTACTGCATAGACTATGACACAATGAGCAGAGTCACTTCATTATCATTAACCAAATGGCAATTTAGCTCTGTCATGTCTGGTCCAGGGGATCAGGAAATGACGGTCAAATTACTTATGTTTTCTATTATTTATTCTAGTGTATAATAAAATGTTGCAATTTTCCACTGTTGAGTAGAGCAGATAAAAAGCAGGTGCTTATTTCTCTCTATATTGCACTGGCCAGCTTTGCTGAATAGACTGTGACATGATGAGAAGACATCACATTATCACTGGGGGGTGAGAAAGTTAATGACACCCCTATTGGACATGATATTATGATACAAAGGGCTTTGGCTGATAGGTTTGGGTGGATAACAGTGTGTTTTTCACAATTATATAGTAGAAGTATAGCTCACAATTGCACAGATAGAATGTTTAGTAAATGCAGTTTGGACATTAGTTGTAATGTGTTAAAATGTTGGTAGTATCCCACATTTTGGAGCATTGGAAGCTGGACTTTCCCAGTGGTGTGTTGGTTAGTCTGGGCATATGCCCTGGAGAACCATCGAGCTCATAAGAGGCTTCACAGTATCAAACTGCACCTCTACGTAGACCAGTATTATAGAACACACGTCAGAGGAGGGCGGCACAGTGAGATAGCAGATTAAGATCCAAAGGTGGGTGCAGGCTCGAAGGGTCTGATTCAGGGACCCTAAAGGTTTCAGAGGAAAAGGCAGGCGGGCAGCACTCCGTGGAAAAAGGTTTCTTTATTTCACAAGTGGATACAGAGACGTTTCGGCTGACTCTATGCAGCCATGCCAGCATGCTTGAGAATGACTGCATAGAGTCAGCCGAAACGTCGCTGTATCCACTTGTGAAATAAAGAAACCTTAGACCAGTATTATACATAACACGTGAAAGGTGGGGGGGGGGGGGGGGTCCTGATGGTGCATTAAGGGAACCCAGGAGCTTCAAGTTAATTATCTGCATATGGTTCCCCTCATTAACCTGCAATATCAGGGTTTCAAGCACCACCACTAACACAAAGCTTGTCCAAAACCAAGATGTTTAACCCCTTACATATTGCAGCCATCATCTAGCCCAGTGATGGGCAACCTTTTGAGCTTGGTGTGTCAAAATTCGCCCAAAAAACGAGCATAACTCGGGTGGTGTGTCACCTTGACAAAAAAACATAATTTTGTGATATTTATAGTTTAAATAACAAATATGTATAATTATTTAACTTCTAGGGTACTTTAACCGTAGGTTGTCTGATTGATCTTACCATGTACTGCCATACTACATTATGGCAGTATATGGGGATTTTCCACATCATCTATTACTATGTGCAAATCGCACATTGTAATAGATCGGTTACAATCAGACAGGTGTGGAAATGCTTAGTAACCTGTGAACTTTCAGTCATGAAAGTTCACAGGATATAGGGAGGGCACAGGCGCCGCTGTCTGCATCTCCCTCATGCCCTCTTGGCATGGAGAAGGTGTGAGGAGCAAAATAATCGCAATGTCTGGCGATTTGCAAGGCGTTGCGATTATTTCAGGGCTTGTACATCACAAAACTGACACACAAGCCCTGATGACTGTCTTCTGTCATACAGTGCACTGACCTTACTCACTGTATGATGGGAGTGGTTGTCCTCCCTTGCCCCTGCTGTGGAGATGGTCAGTGTAGAGGTGGCTGGGACATCACACAAGGCAGTAGCGATGTGACCTCTGACTGTGCTGCCATCTTCCCCCCACCACAACTATCAGGAGCTGCAGAGGAGCCTCCTGGGTGTATGGCCGGGTCACCTCTCCTGCTGTGCCCTGTGCTGATACCTGTGCTGACTGGAGACACTAGGCACAGCTCACACATGGGGAGGGGCCGGCACAGGGGAGGAGGAGGAGGGGGGAGTGCTGGAAGCTCAGTGCAATCTCTCAGCCTCCCGGCTACTGCACCTGGTCATGTAGGATGAAACTTAACTCTCAGGAGGTCGTGTGTCAGAGAAAATGGCTACACGTGTCATAGGTTAGCCATCACTGATCTAGCCAGTGCATCTAAGTGGTAAATCAGGGAGGGGGCTCCATCTATTACCCAATCCTAAGGCACCCAATCCTAAGGTGCTGATGACCTCACACAGCAGCCGGTGGATCATTTTATGACCCAAGGGCAGTCTTTAGCATATGCCAAAATGAAAAAGTTACAAAAAACAAGGATCCAGAACAGTCCAATAAGGGGTTACACTTGTGACCAAAAATTTTAGGATCTTCAAGCAATGAAAGATGGTCATAGGGGACAGTCGTCAACAAGCTACAGTAGGGGAGGCCTCTGCATATTCAAAGGGGAGTACCCCTTTAATTAAAATGTAACAGTCAATGACTTCTTAAAGGGATATGTCCCTCTCTAAATATATGAGCTGCAATGTTTTCCCCTGCCCCGGTGTTGAACTGTATAACATACCAGACTCCATCACCGCTGAGATTTTGGTACTTTCATCCACTTATGCAAATTGATTGAATGTAGCACAACACCATTAAGTGGTCTGCCGGGGACAGAGGTCGGAGGGCGACGCAGATTCTAAAAATAGCAGGAAGTACATTGTTGCCTAAATTGTTTCTTCTCTAAACATCCCCATCCTCAGCATCTGATTGCGAATTCCTCCGCGAAAAGATCGCCCTTCGGTTGAACAGGTCGGCCACATGCAAACAAATCTAATTTTAAGGAGGTTTTCTCCCGGACTTTGCTAAATATATCTGTATGCAAAAACAACATACAAAAAAAATAAATAAAAATAACAAAATAACAAAAACAAAAAAATCTCACGGAAAAGAGGAAATGGTTAAAATCGACGGCCCTCTGCAGATAAGCTCAGCGCAGGAAACAGTGGTCAGAATGAAGAAAAGTGGGTAATAAATTGCCGATTAAACTGACGTTGACCCGAACGAAAGGCAAAACACCGAGATAAACACGACATCAAAACAAATCTGTAAACACACACACAAAAAAAATAATAAAATAAATCCGGTGACGCAAGAATCTGGGATGGGAAAATAGAATGAAGCCAAGGATGTTAAAGGTGAAGTCCAAAGTAGTGACAAAGGGCTACAGGAGGGCGCATCTCATGGGCTCAGATCACTGCATAGTTATTAACCCTTAGAGGTCCATGAGACACTAGTACTCAATATGGCACATGGTAGCATATAGGCCCTTCTACAAACCCGGCCCAGGAACTGCAAGTTATTCCTCTAAGGTGTTTGACAGCGGAGGTGTGTATTATGAGGTTCTGCAGCAGCTGAGGTGTATATTATAATTTTCTGCACCAGCTGAGGTGTGTATTATGATGTTCTGCAGCAGCTGAGGTGTGTATTAGGATGTACTACTGCAGCTGGGGTGCATATTATAATTTTCTGCAGCGGCTGAGGTGTGTATTATGAGGTTCAGCAGCTGACAATGTGTGTATTATGATGAGGTGCATATTATAAGGTTCTGCAGCAGCTGAGGTGTGTTTTAGGATGTTCTGCAGGAGCTGAGGTGTGTATTAGGATGTTCTGAACCAGCAGAGGTGTGTATTATGATGTTCTACTTCAGCTGAGGTGTATATTATAATTCTCTGCACCAGCTGAGGTGTGTATTATGAGGTTCTGCAGCAGCTGAGGTGTGTATTAGGATGTTCTGCGGCAACTATGGTGCGTATTAGGATGTTTTGCTGCAGCTGAGGTGTGTATTATGAGGTTCTGCAGCAGCTGAGGTGTGTATTGTGATGTTCTGCTGCAGCTGAGGTGTGTATTAGGATGTTCTGCTGCAGCTGAGGGGTGTATTATGATGTTCTGCAGCAGCTGAGGTGTGTATTAGGATGTTCTGCTGCAGCTGAGGTGTGTATTAGGATGTACTACTGCAGCTGGGGTGCATATTATAATTTTCTGCAGCGGCTGAGGTGTGTATTATGAGGTTCAGCAGCTGACGATGTGTGTATTATGATGAGGTGCATATCATAAGGTTTTGCAGCAGCTGAGGTATGTATTATGATGTTTTGCAGCAGCTGAGATATGTGTTAGGATATTCTGCCGCAGCTGATGAGTGTATTATGATGTTCTGCAGCAGCTTAGGTTTGTATCATGATGCTCTGCAGCAGCTGGGGTAGGTATAACAAGGTTCTGCAGCAGCTGCGGTGTGTATGATGAGATGAGACAATGGATTTGTATCATATACAGAATATTACACCGATGTGATACCAGTCCCCCGAGCCGCTGTTTATTCAGGTGCCAGGAGCCTCCTCTTCACACTGATAACTTTACAGCTGCAAATATTGAGCGACTTTCCATTCCCTGAGACCCATTCACACCCCTGGATTTATTCCAGCGCAGGTTTACAGGACGTCTCACTTCTTTTTGTTCCCGTCTGTGATAAATCTGGACAATACAATGAAGACCAGCTGTAAAATGCAGCAAAATATTTGCTCTGCGGGGGGCTGAAGACATGACTGAGCCGGGGCAATAAACGAGGCTGAATAGACGTGAGCCCTGGACACCAGCGATGATGGCAGATAAGTGACCGCGCTCATTATTAGCAGCTCCGTTCCCATCAGTACAATGTATCCTGGAAAACACGTAACAGCACCTCAAGACGCGGCTGGAGGAGACAGGACATGAGTTATGGAGCGGTAACATGGAGAAAGGAGGCCAAACATAACCTATCCCTCAGATACACGGCGCTGAGAATGCTATACGTTCCCATTTCATACTTCCGATTATTATTTCCAATTACGTACAATGTATCATGATATCAATGGGAAATACGTGTTTGCTATCATCAGCCGATCGTTCTGATATGTTACACGACCTATACAGGATGATTTGGTCTGACACAATCATAGAAATGGGGGGGGGCGGGTTTAATGTATTAATTATATTTTATAATATTTCGGTTTTCAGCCTTTATCCACATAATATTTTTTTCCCAGAAAACCCCATCAATATCTTAAAACCTCATCCATCTTCAAAGGTTCTGTCATCTCCAGTGGACATTTCAAATACAGACGGTCCCCTACTTAAGGATACCCGACTTACAGACGACCCCTAGTTACAGACGGACCCCCTCTGCCCACTGTGACCTCTGGTGACCTCTCTGGATGCTATTACTATAGTCCCAGACTGCAATGATCAGCTGTAAGGAGTCTGTAAGCTTTATTGATAATCCTTGGTCCCATTACAGCAAAAAATTTGGAAACTCCAATTGTCACTGGGGCAAAAAAATATTTTGTCTGGATCTACAATTATAAAATATACATACAAATTCAACTTAAGTACAAACCCAAGGAACCTATCTTGTACGTAACCCGGGGACTTTCTGTACCTTAGAAATCTACAGCAGTTTTAGCTCCACCCCTTCATGGTCACGTGACCTAACAAACGAGCTCCCACAATGCACTGCTCTCAAACTGCTCAGTGAAATGAAGAGTAAACATGGAATTTTTTCTTGCAAAATCTATAAGAAATAAATATATCTGTACAAGTGTCCTCATTCCATACGGACGGGGATGGGATTACAGCTCTTGGAGCGGGGTCAGTTCTTATACATTCATATGTTCATGACGTCTTTATTTTTTGGTATTAAGTTATGCGGTCAATAAAAAGGGGATTAGAGGATGATCTACACATGTACATTAAATCCCTTCACAATGCGGGATCTCAGGAAGTGCAATCGGCCAAATCAACGCGGACATTTTAATAGCTAAAAATAAATTTATGGGTTGGACGAGCGTCAAGTTCAGCAACTAAATTGTGATATTTAAAGGAATACTCCACTAACTATTCCCTAACACTGTGTTTCTCTTTCTGATCTTCATCTTCTAAGAAATTAAACTTTCTTACTTTGTAAATTGTGAAAAATGTGTGGCTCCAGCTCTTAGGCAGAACTATTAGTCTCTATGGTAACAGACTACAAACAACCCCTATGTAGTCGGAATCTGTAGTTATTCTTCCTTCTTTTCTCCTTGGATTTCTAGGGCTAGTTTGAGACAAGGATGATGGACTTTTTTTAAGCCCTAACCATAAACAAATCTATCGATCTATTCCTGATCATCCTGACAGGTTCCCTTTACAGCTTCCTTTGCATGTTCTAGGATAGTTTCTACATTGCTATACATTGTGCTCCCCTAGTGGTAGCGGCAGGAACTTTTATCCTGGCAGTTTGCTGAAACGAGTCAGTGCTGGTAAAATGTGAGGGTAAAATTTGGACTGGACACTGATGTCTGGAGTACAAACTATTCATCTTTTATAGGGTTGAAACAGCCTTGTATCCGGAATGTTGAAATCATAGGGAAAAGGGTGCACCAGGACTTATGGCAGCAGATGCCCCAGACACAGTACTGCTACTACTCCTATCCTGTATATATAGGCACAGCACAGTACTACTACTCCTATCCTGTATATATGTGGACAGCACAGTACTACTACTCCTATATATATGGGGACAGCACAGTACTACTACTCCTATCCTGTATATATGGGGACAGCACAGTACTACTACTCCTCTCCTGTATATATGGGCACAGCACAGTACTACTACTCCTATCCTGTATATATGAGCACAGCACAGTACTACTCCTCCTATCCTGTATATATGGGCACAGCACAGTACTACTACTCCTATCCTGTATATATGGGCACAGCACAGTACTACTACTCCTATCATGTATATATGGGCACAGCACAGTACTACTACTCCTATCCTGTATATATGGGCACAGCACAGTAGTACTACTCCTATCCTGTATATATAGGCACAGCACAGAGTCCTACTACTCCTATCCTGTATATATAGGCACAGCACAGTACTACTACTCCTATCCTGTATATATGGACACAGCACAGTACTACTGCTCCTATCCTGTATATATGGGCACAGCACAGTACTACTACTCCTATCATGTATATATGGGCACAGCACAGTACTACTACTCCTATCCTGTATATATGGGCACAGCACAGTAGTACTACTCCTATCCTGTATATATAGGGACAGCACAGAGTCCTACTACTCCTATCCTGTATATATAGGCACAGCACAGTACTACTACTCCTATCCTGTATATATGGACACAGCACAGTACTACTGCTCCTATCCTGTATATATGGGCACAGCACAGTACTACTACTCCTATCCTGTATATATGGGCACAGCACAGTACTACTACTCCTATCCTGTATATATGGGCACAGCACAGTACTACTACTCCTATCCTGTATATATAGGCACAGCACAGAGTCCTACTACTCCTATCCTGTATATATAGGCACAGCACAGTACTACTACTCCTATCCTGTATATATAGGCACAGCACAGTACTACTACTCCTATCCTGTATATATAGGCACAGCACAGTACTACTACTCCTATCCTGTATATATAGGCACAGCACAGTACTACTACTCCTATCCTGTATATATAGGCACAGCACAGTACTACTACTCCTATCCTGTATATATAGGCACAGCACAGAGTCCTACTACTCCTATCCTGTATATATAGGCACAGCACAGTACTACTACTCCTATCCTGTATATATAGGCACAGCACAGTACTACTACTCCTATCCTGTATATATAGGCACAGCACAGTACTACTACTCCTATCCTGTATATATAGGCACAGCACAGTACTACTACTCCTATCCTGTATATATAGGCACAGCACAGTACTACTACTCCTATCCTGTATATATAGGCACAGCACAGTACTACTACTCCTATCCTGTATATATAGGCACAGCACAGTACTACTACTCCTATCCTGTATATATAGGCACAGCACAGTACTGCTACTCCCATCCTGCACATACAGACACATCAGTAAAAAAATCTGATGGACCTTGCAAAATCCATGTAAGATCCAGAGTTTCAGAAGAGACAAGCGCAGATGTTAGGAGAATAATCTCAAAAGGAAATCGGAAAATATAAACAAGAAACATCCAGGAAATATCTGTTACCCGTGCGGGGAGAAAAAACTATAAAAAATGACTTACATCTGCCTGGAGACAGGGGGATGCGAAATCAAATGTGAATGTAAAATGGGGGAAATCAGCGGAGGATTGAAATATTGGAATTTGTAGAGAATGTTATAAAATTCCCCAGTTATTTTGTCAGCATTTCTGATAATTAGATGAAATGGAACAGTTCTGGCAGAGGCGGCGCCGAGCTGCTGGGAGTATAAGATTCAGCCGCCGCAGCCATCCGCATACTTGTCATTGTTTCAGCAAATTACAGGCAAAATACATGTCAGATGATTAGGTTTCCTCTTCACCTCCAGCGCCGATTCACACCAGACGTCCCAGAGGTTCCGAGAGGTGCGGCAATTACACAACCCTGCCACACGGGGGTCACTGGGAGGATGATAGAGGGGGAGTGCGGACAGGTAGGAAGGAGGTCACAGTACAGGGATAATACACACAGTGATGTCACAGTACAGGGATAATACACACAGTGATGTCACAGTATAGGGATAATACACACAGTGATGTCACAGTACAGGGATAATACACACAGTGATGTCACAGTACAAGGATAATACACACAGTGATGTCACAGTACAGGGATAATACACACAGTGATGTCACAGTATAGGGATAATACACACAGTGATGTCACAGTACAGGGATAATACACACAGTGATGTCACAGTACAAGGATAATACACACAGCGATGTCACAGTACAGAGATAATACACACAGTGATGTCACAGTACAGGGGTAATGCACACAGTGATGTCACAGTACAGAGATAATACACACAGTGATGTCACAGTACAGGGATAATACACACAGTGATGTCACAGTACAGGGATAATACACACAGTGATGTCACAGTATAGGGATAATACACACAGTGATGTCACAGTATAGGGATAATACACACAGTGATGTCACAGTACAGGGATAATACACACAGTGATGTCACAGTACAAGGATAATACACACAGCGATGTCACAGTACAAGGATAATACACACAGCGATGTCACAGTACAAGGATAATACACACAGTGATGTCACAGTACAGGGATAATACACACAGTGATGTCACAGTATAGGGATAATACACACAGTGATGTCACAGTACAGGGATAATACACACAGTGATGTCACAGTACAAGGATAATACACACAGCGATGTCACAGTACAAGGATAATACACACAGCGATGTCACAGTACAGGGATAATACACACAGTGATGTCACAGTACAGAGGTAATACACACAGTGATGTCACAGTACAGGGATAATACACACAGTGATGTCACAGTACGGGGATAATACACACAGTGATGTCACAGTACAGAGATAATACACACAGTGATGTCACAGTACAGGGATAACACACACAGTGATGTCACAGTACAGGGATAATACACACAGTGATATCACAGTACAGGGATAATACACACAGTGATGTCACAGTACAGAGATAATATACACAGTGATGTCACAGTACAGGGATAATACACAGTGATGTCACAGTACGGGGATAATACACACAGTGATGTCACAGTACAGAGATAATACACACAGTGATGTCACAGTACAGGGATAATACACACAGTGATGTCACAGTACAGGGATAATACACACAGTGATATCACAGTACAGGGATAATACACACAGTGATGTCACAGTACAGAGATAATATACACAGTGATGTCACAGTACAGGGATAATACACACATTGATGTCACAGTACAGGGATAATACACACAGTGATGTCACAGTACAGAGATAATACACACAGTGATGTCACAGTACAGGGAAAATACACACAGTGATGTCACAGTACAGAGACAATACACACAGTAATGTCACAGTACAGGGATAATACACACAGTGATGTCACAGTATAGGAATAATACACACAGTGATGTCACAGTACAGAGATAATATACACAGCGATGTCACAGTACAGGGATAATACACACAGTGATGTCACAGTACAGGGATAATACACACAGTGATGTCACAGTACAGGGATAATACACACAGTGATGTCACAGTACAGAGATAATACACACAGTGATGTCACAGTACAGAGATAATACACACAGTGATGTCACAGTACAGGGATAATACACACAGTGATGTCACAGTACAGGGATAATACACCCAGTAATGTCACAGTACAGAGATAATACACAGTGATGTCACAGTACAGAGATAATACACAGTGATGTCACAATACAGGGATAATACACACAGTGATGTCACAGTACAGAGATAATACACACAGTGATGTCACACTACAGAGATAATACACACAGTGATGTCACAGTACAGAGATAATACTCACAGTGATGTCACAGTACAGAGATAATACACAGTGATGTCACAGTACAGAGATAATACACAGTGATGTCACAGTACAGGGATAATACACACAGTGATGTCACAGTACAGGGATAATACACACAGTGATGTCACACTACAGAGATAATACACACAGTGATGTCACAGTACAGAGATAATACTCACAGTGATGTCACAGTACAGAGATAATACACACAGTGATGTCACAGTACAGGGATAATACACACAGTGATGTCACACTACAGAGATAATACACACAGTGATGTAACAGTACAGAGATAATACACACAGTGATGTCACAGTACAGGGATAATACACACAGTGATGTCACAGTACAGGGATAATACACACATTGATGTCACAGTACAGAGATAATACACACATTGATGTCACAGTACAGAGATAATATACACAGTGATGTCACAGTACAGGGATAATACACACAGTGATGTCACAGTACAGGGATAATACACCCAGTAATGTCACAGTACAGAGATAATACACAGCGATGTCACAGTACAGAGATAATACACAGTGATGTCACAGTACAGGGATAATACACACAGTGATGTCACAGTACAGAGATAATACACCCAGTAATGTCACAGTACAGAGATAATACACAGCGATGTCACAGTACAGAGATAATACACACAGTGATGTCACAGTACAGAGATAATACACCCAGTAATGTCACAGTACAGAGATAATACACAGCGATGTCACAGTACAGAGATAATACACACAGTGATGTCACAGTACAGGGATAATACACACATTGATGTCACAGTACAGAGATAATACACACATTGATGTCACAGTACAGAGATAATATACACAGTGATGTCACAGTACAGGGATAATACACACAGTGATGTCACAGTACAGGGATAATACACACAGTGATGTCACAGTACAGAGATAATACACACAGTGATGTCACACTACAGAGATAATACACACAGTGATGTCACAGTACAGAGTTAATACTCACAGTGATGTCACAGTACAGAGATAATACACAGTGATGTCACAGTACAGGGATAATACACACAGTGATGTCACAGTACAGGGATAATACACACAGTGATGTCACACTACAGAGATAATACACACAGTGATGTCACAGTAATAGGGATAATACACACAGCGATGTCACAGTACAGGGATAATACACACAGTGATGTCACAGTACAGAGATAATACACACAGTGATGTCACAGTACAGAGATAATACACACAGTGATGTCACAGTACAGGGATAATACACACTGTGATGTCACAGTACAGGGATAATACACACAGTGATGTCACAGTACAGAGATAATACTCACAGTGATGTCACAGTACAGAGATAATACACACAGTGATGTCACAGTACAGGGATAACACACACAGTGATGTCACAGTACAGAGATAATACACACAGTGATATCACAGTACAGAGATAATACACACAGTGATGTCACAGTACAGGGATATACACACAGTGATGTCACAGTACAGGCATAATACACACAGTGATATCACAGTACAGAGATAATACACACAGTGATGTCACAGTAATAGGGATAATACACACAGTGATGTCACAGTACAGGGATAATACACACAGTGATGTCACAGTACAGAGATAATACACACAGTGATGTCACAGTACAGGGATAATACACACAGTGATGTCACAGTACAGGCATAATACACACAGTGATATCACAGTACAGAGATAATACACACAGTGATGTCACAGTACAGAGATAATACTCACAGTGATGTCACAGTACAGAGATAATACACACAGTGATGTCACAGTACAGAGATAATACACACAGTGATGTCACAGTACAGAGATAATACACACAGTGATTAGGTCATTATTGGGGCAGATTTATCAAGCTGTCTGAAAGTCAGAATTTTTCTAGTTGCCCATGGCAACCAATCATAGCTCCCCTTTAAAATATTCATGAGCACTGGTAAAATGAAAGCTGAGCTGTGATTGGTTGCCATGGGCAACTAGAAATATTCCGACTTTCAGACAGCTTGATAAATCTGCCCCATTATCTCTGAATTAATACACTATTCTCCACATAAAACATTGTTGATGGTTTGGGTGGCCATGGACTCCCTAGAAGGCTTGGGCCCTCTGAACCACCTGCATTACAATCCACTACTAGCCAGAAAAGTTGTGGGGGTGTCACAGGCTGTTACACTGTCTAGCCCTGATGTCCCCCCTTTTATCTCTTCACATGACTCATTACAGGCAAAAAGTGACTCTTGTCAGGTTGTTTGCATACGGCTTTGGAGGTGAAGATTTTTTTTCTTTTTGGAAGAAATAGTGGTTTTTAAACATAAAAGAGTTTGTGGTAAAAAGGCAATTTCATCCAAAACGTCAGGGAGCTGGTAGTTTACTGAGGAAAATGCTGAACACATGATCCCTTCAGGCCGTGGTCAAACGTTCAAGCGATCAGGCCGAGGCCCGTGAGACGTGTGACCTCGGCCTTACGGTTGTAGTTGAGGGTTATGTGCGGTCCTCTGTCTGTATGGAGGTTGGAGGACGCTACTCTAGATATTGGGGCTCATTTACTTACCCGGTCCAGTCGTGATCCCGCGATGCGTTGTCCAACGAGGATTCGGGTTCTGCCGGGATTCACTAAGATTGTGCGCCCGATATCCTGCATGTGTCAATTCCCCGCTCAGGTCCGCCGGAGTTCACCTTCTTCTTCCTGGTGCATGTGAGTGCTTGATCTTGCGACACAATTTGCTTTTTAAATTCCGCTGTTTTTCCGAATCCGTCGGGTTGTCCGATGGCCACGCCCCCCCCATTTCTGTCGCGTGAAAGCCGGCGCCGATACGCCACGATCCAACCGCGTGCGACGAAATCTCAGGGCAATTCAGGGCAAATCGGAAATATACAGGAAACCCACGAAAGTGCGGCGTTCAGACCCTTAGTAAATGAGCCCCAGTATCTGTGTGTTTCCCGTGCGGCGGAGCCTCCTGGTGCCTCATTCCGGTGATTCCTGCCTCCTCTGCTTCTCTCTTCATAAGGCCACACGATGGAAACCAGAGACGCAGGCGCCTGAGAGCGCAGCGAGGGCCAGACATCCTTGTAAGATGAAGTTATGCCGGACACATGGCTGCCGCCGCTCGCGTCTATCTTTGCCCTGTGAGGTGTTTTCTGACATCTAAGCTCTTGTCTCCAGGCTCAGGTTGGTGGCAGCTCATGAAGAAGACATCTCTAGACTCCACGACCTTGAGATCTGGTTTCAGGCAGCCGGTCATATGCTACAGATTCCTCAGACGCTGCCGCAAGCTACTGCGGATTGTTAGGAAGATGCTGAGATGTGCAGGGAGATGACTTAAAGGGAATGTCCACCCTATAACACCCTGTACTGATTCATTGCTTAATATATATGTATATAGAGGTCACAGCAACATCTATTCATGGAGCTCTGTTTCACTATATGAAATATGCTCATGAGCTCCCCCTGGTGGTGGCAGCAGGCACATCATTTTTTAAATTATCATTTAATTCTTTGGCTGTATGGAGGAATCTGTGTCAGAAATGAGGAGCGACATTGGGAATTCATGTTAGGTGTAGATATATAGAGGTGTGTGTAAGTAAATGTATATGTGTGTATGTGTAGCTATGTGTCTGTATGTGTGTATGCGTGTTAATGTGTATGATTGAGCATGTACGTACGTGTGTGTCTGTGTGTACGTCTATGTGTATAAATGTGTGTATATGTGCATTAATGTGTGTGTTTGTGTATGCATGTGTGTAAGTGTGTACATCTATGTGTATAAATGTGTGTATATGTCTACTAATGTGTGTGTTTGTATATGCATGTATGTGTATACGACTATGTGCATTAATGTGTGTGTTGGGTGTGTGCAGGCATGTGTATATATTTTTTGTATGTATGTACATGTGTGTGTGTATATGTGTATTGATGTGTGTTTGCGTGTACGTGTGTAAGTGTGTACGTCTATGTGTATAAATGTGTGTATATGTTTACTAATGTGTGTGTTTGTGTGTACATGTGTAAGTGTGTATGGCTATGTGTATAAATGTGTGTATATGTCTACTACTGTGTGTGTTTGTGTATGCATGTATGTGTGTGTGTGCAACTATGTGTATTAATGTGTGTGTTTGTGTGTGTGTAGGCGCATGTATATGAGTAGAGGAGTGCATAGGTATGTATGTGTATTAATGTGTGTGTATGTGTATGTATTTGCATGTGTGTATGTATGTTTGTGTATGTGTTCTTATATGTGTGTGGGTGTGTATGTGTATTAATATATGTATGCAGGCATGTCAATGTTTGGCATGTGGAGGTATTTGTCAGAAACTGTATTTCATGTATGCATAAGCTTGTGTGTGACGATGTGTATGTGTGTAGATGTATATGTTTGATGTGTATGTATAGGTGTATATTTTATGTGTAGGTATGTAGACGTGTGTAATTATGGTTGTTTTTTTAGGCTTATGTAAAACTCTTTTATACTAGAATGTTAGTCCCTGTCGCCCGCTGAGCTTATCATCAATGTACTAAATTAAAGAATGAATGTTTATAATGAATTGTGGCCGACAGAGATTTGGAAAGTTGTGAGAAACTGATATAGAAATGTAATATTTTTCGACTTATCATTAAACATAGGATTAGCTAGACTTACAAACATGGAATTCCCCTTTAACTTATTGATTATTATGCTCAAGGTAAACAGTATAAATCCATGTGCACATAGCTCCCCCTAGTGGGTGCTGCAAAAGTAAAGATGTGGAGCTCTGTATGAGGAAATCCCATCTCTAGCCTGTTCAGTGAATATATAAATTATTTTTATACATAGAGTGCTTCTGTTGTGTAAGTTTATAATACCAATATACACTTTATAGTGACTCCTGTACCTGCAAAAATCGCCATTTTCAGTTTTGGGGAAAATCTAACACATTTAGGTAATAATTAAATGTTATTATTTAACCTACAATCTTGCTTTGTACAACAGCGCCACCTAGTGTGCAGATTATAACACTGCAAAGTACATTACCACAAGCAAGGGTTTAGATTTTTTTTTGTTGCTTTTTATGTTTATTTTGGTTATTGAACATATGGCCGAAGTTATCCAACTATTAACAATAGAGGGACGTCTTCCATCGCTCATGTGCATTAGTCTGTCTGTCATTGCTATGGTTATTTCTGATGAGGTGCAGATTAAGAATAGACAATAATATTATGATTCTCCTATATATTTTAATGGGTTATTTATTTTTTTTGGACATTCATCTGAAAAAACTGCCTTAACAGCCACATTCAAGAAACAGTCACAATCTCTGCTCTCTGTCCAAGCAAGATCATTTAGGGGTTAAAAATACATACAACCCTAAAACTTCTCACAGCTGATTGTTGCATTGTATCCACATTGTAGACAATACTCTGTGAGCCAACACATCAGCAGATTTACTAGTTGCTCACAGTCAGACTAACCGGATCTGCTTCTATGAAGAGGTGAGAAGATGCCTGGACGGAGGAGCCGCTGTGGATATTGGGGCAGATTTACTTACCCGGTCCATTCGCGATCCAGCGGCGCGTTCTCTGTGGTGGATTCGGATCTTCCGGCGATTCACTAAGGCAGTTCCTCCGTTATGCACCTGGGGGCTATTAATCCACAGGCAAAATATGTCCTTGGGGGAGTAAATCTGGGAGAGTCCCTTGTTGAGAAGGACCTGGGGGTACTAGTAGATCATAAATTGAATAACAGCATGCAATGTCAATCAGCTGCCTCTAGAGCCAGTAGGAACTTGTCATGTATCAGCAGTGGTCTGGACTCTCAGGATAGGGATGTAATATTACCACTGTACAAGGAATTGGTTTGGCCTCACCTGGAATATGCTGTCCAGTTCTGGGCACCGGTCCATAAAAAGGATGCCCTGGAGCTGGAGAGGGTTCAACGTAGAGCCACAAAACTGATAAGGGGTATGGAGGGTCTCAGTTATGAGGAAAGATTAAAACAACTAGATTTATTTAGTCTGGAAAAGAGACGACTAAGGTGAGACATGATTGATATATATAAATGTGTGTGTGTGTGTCTGAAGGGTCTATACAAAAAAATATTGCATAATGTTGTTCCCTACTTTTAGTTAAAGGAACCCTACCATTTAAATTTGATGCATTATGAAGCAAACATACCTTAATACTGCTGTAGCTACACTGATGCAGGATCATATCTTGGTTAATCCCTGAGCTGAGTGGTTTTTCTGAAAAAACAATTATAACATTCAGGATCTTGGGAATCAGCATGGCTTCCTTGATCAACACTGAGCTTGTAATTACAAATGGAGGTTAGTCAAGCAAGACTAATCAACCTCAGCTGGTTCACTCATACACAGCAGTTGGGGGATGGTGCAGCAATTGATTATTCTGTCTGGCAGGGAGAATAGTGATTGCATCATCCTCTACTGCAGAGAAAAACTCACAGGCTAGGAGAAGCGCGGAAGCAAGCACTGAAGGAGTCATATAAGCAACAGCGCTTCATTATCATAATGTTATATCTGTTTTATCAGCAAAACCACTCAGCACAGGGATTAACCAAGATATGATCCTGCATCAGTGTAGCTACAGCAGTCTCAAGTTATGTTTGCTTCATAATGCATCAAATCAAATGGTAGGTTTCCTTTAAAAATTGTTTCTCTATAAAATCAACTTTGTTATCTTACCTGTCATACAGCCGGATCTAGAACAAGTTGGAGGGAGCATTTCCTGCTCGGCCAAGTCCAGTGGCTTCTCCCCTTGCCTTCTCACCCTTCAGCACTTCAGTGACCAGAGTGATGTCATCTAAGTGCCCTTGCCCACTAACATTTGTAAAATCTACCTCATGTATGTATCTGATCATATGAAATCCCAGCATGTTTCTACACCTCCCCATACTCCATGGAGGCTGCTGTGATTTTCATGATATGTACATGGGGTAGTCTGGGGTGCAACTGTGAGACCCTCCGAGACAACTCAGAGACCCTTTCCGTTCTTCACTAGCCCTTCTCCTCTTATCCTCCCCCATCCCTTTGGGTCTTTTGAACTACTGTTTGTGTTGCTGGCCCTACTCAAAAATTTCCCTGAATTTCCCTGAAATAAAAAATAGTGTAATACCTTTCTCCTTCTCCCTCTCATGGCTCTCGGGTTAGTAAAGTGAGTGGCAGTGATGATGTCATGGCATTGATGTTGGGGTTTTGCAGGCTTCCCACAGAAAAAAGCTTTTGCTCACTGACGCTACATGAGAGTTGTCAGTGACTACATAGGAATTGTGATCTAGTACCACACAGGTGACATGTCTTTCCCTTTGAGTCCCCAAGTGCACAACGACTTTACCCTGTTGTGACCATTCATTGCAGAATTTTCTGCCAGATTCCTTTCACTCCTTGCAGCAAATCTCCACACTGTGCCCCTAAAAATAATATAGTCAATTAAAGTATAAAGTCACCCAGATAACCATTATGTCCCACACTGTGCTCCTAAATAATATTTACCATTCAAATCACAACTAACCCCATTGTACCGCAGAATATAAAATATTTTCCACTAAAAAAACTACTTACTTTGCTGTGCTCCTGTCATACTGGCCACTGATATTAATGACTGAGCCCCCAGCACTGGTCTCTGACTACTAGAGCCAAGCAATGTACCCCCCCCCCCCCTCTTTGATGTGAAGCTTGTTACTGGAGATCGTGTACCCTGAGCAGACATTAGCAATCCTAAAAGTGCAGCCGCTGCGCTGCCATCTGCCACAGTCTATAAATTGCGGGCGATAATGTAAGCGTCCAGTTTTGGCGGTGACATTTATTACGCTGATGTTTTGGAACATTTCGTTTTTTGTACTCAGCTGCAGTTTGAAAGTAAAATATTATTCCAGGGTTTTGAATATCGGAGCCTCGCGTGCGCCTGTCATTGGGAAGTCTTCCTCCAGAGTAGACACACAGTCACTAAATTACAGCTGAGGACCACCGCGGCGCCATGACACTGAGTCTAATTTATAGAGAGGCAGATGAGCCAACATCAAAGGCTGCGCCTGTCACTAAGCCCAAAATTACGGTACATCATAAGGTTGGGCTGCGGTATCATTCAGACCCCCTTGGGCATTCGCACCCCCCAGTGATATTATGGTGAATCCAGAGTATCCGGTTGGGATGGGAGACTCATGTGTTAGCGGTTTGGCTGCTGTGCTGTGTTACCGTGTTGTCACTTGCGAGGTATAAAAGGGTCACATAGCTCCAGCTGTCATAACAGAGCGTGACCGGTCCGTGACGTCACTGCGCGCCCTCACGGATTAACCATTCAAACCTCAAAGCAAATAGAACATCTGCTGAGAGGGTGGATTAGTGATTTTTCATCAGAGAGATGTGATCTAGTCTGTATACACAGGGTGAGAGACCCCCACCCACTGCACCAATATTCTACATCTGCTAATGTGACCTCCAATGACCCATGTCACATGGAAGTTGTTGCATCAAGACCAAGTGCTCATTCACAAGGCTGCGTGCTTGCACGGACCGGATCCCGGATGAGAACAGGGCCAGGGTGAGCGCTCTTCACCCCTCCGCCCCCTCTATAGACAGACGTGCGGCCATGATGCAAATCTGCCAAACTATAGGACATGTCCTATATTTTGCGGAGCGGCCGCTATACTCGGTCTCGGTGCTGTGACACACCTTGTGCTCAACGTTCCGTGACCAGGAGCCATAGAAGTCTATAATCTGGTCAGTCATGGCCACCATGACCGTGTGAATGTACCCTTAGGTCGCTAACACACAGTGAAAGGTGTGGGAGGAAGTGTCATGGTTTGGGGAATGTTTTCTGCAGCAGGAACCTTCTTGAACAACAAGCGGTTCCTTCCTTGCGTTCTTTACTCAAGTAACTCAACATTGTTCTCTAATTGTATTCTCCAGTGTACTGAGGCTGATGGAGTTAATAGTAAGCTTCTATTTAACCCCAAGTGCTTTATTCCCATTATTACAGTTTAGTACTTCTCAATAATGTTCTATATGATCCTGCTGAGTAATAGAAGAGAGATAAATGTGTTTGAATGTTAGGGAGCAGATTCTCCTCACCTTTCTATGTGTAGTTTATGGGAGATATCACAGCAGCAAGTCTCCAGCCACAAGCTCTAGAATAACTTGAAATAACACAAAGAGACTGTAGAGGAGAAAACTGCTACTTCAGAATTTAGGTTATATAATGGCCAGATATAATGTTACAGCTTATAAACACATATATTGGGCACTCATACTCTTACACTTTTATCAAATTGTTTACATACTTGAATTTCCCTTAACATATTTTGTGAGTGAGCATGCTGGTGGGTCGACCCAAGTGGTGCCTGTAAATACAGTATGTAGATATCTCCTGAGCTCCCCCTAGTGGTGGTGTATATACAGTATGTAGTAATCTCATGAGCTCCTCCTAGTGGTGGCTGTATATACAGTATGTAGTAATCTCCTGAGTTCCCCCTAGTAGTGGTGGTATATACAGTATGTAGTAATCTCCTGAGCTCCCCCTAGTGGTGGCTGTATATACAGTATTTTGTAAAATCCTAAGCTTCCATTAGTGGTGGCTGTATATACAGTATGTAGTAATCTCCTGAGCTGATCCTAGTGGTGGCTGTATATACAGTATGTAGTAATCTCCTGAGCTCCCCCTAGTGGTGGTGTATATACAGTATGTAGTAATCTCATGAGCTCCTCCTAGTGGTGGCTGTATATACAGTATGTAGTAATCTGCTGAGCTCCTCCTAGTGGTGGCTGTATATACAGTATGTAGTAATCTCCTGAGCTCCCCCTAGTAGTGGCTGTATATACAGTATGTAGTAATCTCCTGAGCTCCCCCTACTGGTGGTGTATATACAGTATGTAGTAATCTCCTGAGCTCCTCCTAGTGGTGGCTGTATATACAGTATGTAGTAATCTCCTGAGCTCCCCCTAGTAGTGGCTGTATATACAGCAAGTAGTAATCTCCTGAGCTCCCCCTAGTAGTGGCTATCTTTACAGTATGTAGTAATCTCCTGAGCTCCCCATATTGGTGGCTGTATATACAGTATTTTGTAAAATCCTAAGCTTACATTAGTGGTGGCTGTATATACAGTATGTAGTAATCTCCTGAGCTGATCCTAGTGGTGGCTGTATATACAGTATGTAGTAATCTCCTGATCTCCCCCTAGTGGTGCTGTATATACAGTATGTAGTAATCTCATGAGCTCCCCCTAGTAGTGGCTGTATATACAGTATGTAGTAATCTCCTGAGCTCCCCCTACTGGTGGTGTATATACAGTATGTAGTAATCTCCTGAGCTCCCCCTAGTGGTGACCTATATACAGTATGTAGTAATCTCCTGAGCTCCTCCTAGTGGTGGCTGTATATACAGTATGTAGTAATCTCCTGAGCTCCCCCTAGTAGTGGCTGTATATACAGTAAGTAGTAATCTCCTGAGCTCCCCCTAGTAGTGGCTGTATATACAGTAAGTAGTAATCTCCTGAGCTCCCCCTAGCATCTTTACAGTATGTAGTAATCTCCTGAGCTCCCCATATTGGTGGCTGTATATACAGTATTTTGTAAAATACTAAGCTTCCATTAGTGGTGGCTGTATATACAGTATGTAGTCATCTCCTGAGCTCCCCCTAGTGGTGGTGTATATACAGTATGTAGTAATCTCCTGAGCTCCCCCTAGTGGTGACCTATATACAGTATGTAGTAATCTCCTGAGCTCCCCCTAGTGGTTGTGTATATACAGTATGTAGTAATCTCCCAAGTTCCACTAATGGTGGCTGCTTATATAGTATGTAGAACTTTCCTAAACAACCACATGTGGTGCCTGTATATACAATATGTAGTAATCTCTTGTGTTAGTGATGCCTGCATATATAGGATGTAGTAATCTCCTGAGCTCCAACAGTGGTAGTATAATCTACTATGTAGTAAATAATTATTTACTATGTAGTAATTATTATTTATGTAGTAATCTCCTGTGTTACTGAGCTCCCTCTAGTGGTGGTTTTATATACAGTTAGCTCCTGAGCTCCCTCTGGTGGGGACTTCAAACATTCTATTATTTGTGTTTTATTTCTATAAAAGGGGTTTGGAGCTCTTTATGAACCATGACAAAGATATATGAAAAAATATTAATCAAATATCAACATTTTTAAATTTATTTCTCAACATTTTAAATGTGGTCCAGTAAAATAGTTTGGATAAAATTTTACCGGAGTCTTGAATCCTCCTTGAAGAGTAGGAGATCAAATAGAATTATTGCCACTACAAAGAAAGCATAAGAAATGAATCATCTTCCTGCATGGAACTCAAAGCGCAGCATGAAGTCATATGAAGCTGAGCCAAAGAAACACACATAATGTGTATCATCACAGATCTTTTTGTGGTCGGAAAGTCCTAGCGATGACAAGGTGACTGTTCCTCCGTCTGACTTCAGAGACCCCCTGCTTACAATGGAAACATTATGTGTATACAGAAGCATTTGTGGTTATTAGTGTTATTTTCTAACAAACTGCCAAATAAAAAGGAGGAGGGAAAAAATTGAATTTAATTAATGAAAATTGTGCTTACACCTTAAAGGGATCTTCTGCTATAGATCCACTAAACAAAAGACTAATGATAGAGGATCATCCAGCTGGGACCATTGGTTATCTGTTAGGAAACTATTCAGTAAGCGTTTCGTTTCCCTGCATCACCCCTAAAGGTGAATTGAAGTATTACACAATGGGGCACATTTACTTACCCGGTCCCTGCGCGATCCCCGATCCGGACTGTCCGACGAGGATGAACTCTGCTGCGATGCATGAAGATCGTGCGTCCAATTTCCTGCATGTGTCGCTTCACCTTCACCTGGTGCATGTAAGTGCTTGACTTAAGACACAATTTTTAAGTTAAATCCCGTGGTTTGTCTGAATCCGTCGGATCGTCCAACAGCTGCCCCCCGATTTGTGTTGCATGAATTACCCCTTTTAGATCCCTATCCCAGCAGCGCAAAACAGAAATCGCCGGGATGTCCGACGAAAGTGCGGTCCGCGGGCCCTTGGTAAATGAGCCCCAATGTCCTTTCATATCAGTGATTTGTCAGTGTGTAATACAGAACATGACAAGTTCTCCAAAGCAAGGGAAGCTCTTACTACACTCACAAAAAGTAGCAGCGGATAGAAAGAAGAAACATGTGACAGCCGAATCTGACTACACAGAGTTGGCTTGTAGTCTCTTACAATGGAGACAAATAGATCTGATTGGCAGCTAGAGATTTTCATTGTTTGCCTTGTTGCTTCTTTTTTATTTTTTTAGATGCATTGGAACAAATAAATTGCAATCCTCATTCCTCCCAATCTCCCCAGATTCAATTAGACATTCTAAATTTTAGGTGTCATCCTACTTTCTCAGGGGGCAGTATACAGTATTGGGGGCCACAGCAAGAGAGTATTATACAGTGGATAGGTAACAATAGAAGAGAATATACATTGTGTGGAAGGTCACAGGAAGTAGGTTATAATGTAGTGTAAAGGAACACAAGGAAGGTTAAATTATAAGGTGTGGAGGGCCACAGAAAGGAGGGCATTAAACAATGTGGAAGGCACAAAAGATTTAGTATCACACTATTTTTTGGTGAGAATACTAGGGAGTTAAATGGGTTTTCCCACGAATACAAGTTAAACCCCTACCACAGGATAGGGACTAACTTGCTTATTGGTGGGGATCTCAGTGATGAAAGCCCCACAGCTCACGAAAACGATGGGTCCCACCGACCTCCGTCGGACCCCTCGTCGCTCCATGAGAGTAATGGATCAGATGGCCACGCATGACCACTCTGCTCCATTCATCTGTATAGAGATCGCCAAGCGCAAACCCCTTTAAGGATGTGGCTTAACATATGCAAATTTGGAGAGGTGAGCTGTATATGCGGATTGTATATACCTATTGGATTGCATTTGTCGAATTGCTAATTGAGCTACAGTCACAGGTCTGCAGATCTAGACACCTGCACAGACCTCTATCTGATAATTTGTATTCTAGGAAAAAATAAATAAAATCTGCCTTCCAATATTACAGAAGTTGTTCTGTGTTGTTATAGGATCGTCTGATGAACATTCACAAAGGGGTTTGGACAAACGGCTAGTGGAACCTATTTACCTATACAATCTACTATTCTCTTGCCCCATCACAGTCCATGAAGGTCTTTCAAAGATAACAATGTATCATTCAAGTTACAAAACTTTAATATAAGTCCCTTCCCAGTCCTTGATCACAAGGTATGTTGGTATGAGCCCCATCAACTCCCTATACCACCAGGGATGTCACTATTGACTCCTTCCCTGCTCCAGACCACTCTGGGAGGAAACGTAAACCCCTTTAATACTTGGACCTCAATTTATGCTAAGTCTTAGATATTGTATTTCCTATCCATAAGAGGGACTGATATTCCCAACTTTCCCTTCTGACAAAAAGTTTTTGCAGCATTTTATCAGCAAATTTTCAAATTTGGAAATAAGTATTTGCTTTCAGCACCCATAATAACCTCAAAGTTATTCTATTTTTATCATTGCCATAAATAGAGAACAGATGTAATAAATATCGACATTGGGTCATAGACTAAACAGTAAATAGCACTCACCTCAGATATATACACAGACAACTTCAAAGACTTTCTAAACATAGGTATATTGCAACAAATGTGTGCCACATTCACTTCAACATCATGTTAATTCATGAGTCTTGGATACAATAGATAGCTTCACTAACTAAGTGAAAATTTTACATAGTAAGCCTTTATAACAGCAATTATGTGTGGTGTAGTATATAGAGGATGTGTCAGCTCTCCTGTGTGGTGTAGTATATAGAGCAGTGGTGGCGAACCTATGGCACGGGTGCCAGAGATGGCACTCTGAGCCCTCTCTGTGGGCACCCAGGCCATCACCCAGCACAAAGGTCACCATTCAGGACTCCTCCTCCTGCAGTCACAGGGAGCCCAGAACGTGCCGTGTTCAGCACTATTTTAAAGTGACTTGAAGTACAGGAGGAGTGGACAGAGCTGGATTATCATTGAAGCCCCTTCTCAGGGACTGTGATTCATCCTGTTAGAGGGACCTTAGAGGGAATCTACAATAATAATCCACATTGCTCCATCTTTGTACTGTATTGGTGTCTTCGGGACGCCAATACGTTCGAGTCTGTGACAGAGCTGGGAGCAATAAGTTACTTTAAATTGGTATTTGGCACTTTGTGAAAAATATGTCGCTTTGGGTTGTAGTTTGGGCACTCAGTCTCCAAAAGGTTCGCCATCACTGATATAGAGGATGTGTCAGCTCTCCTGTGTGGTGTAGTATATAGAGGATGTGTCAGCTCTCCTGTGTGGTGCAGTATACAGAGGATGTGTCTCCTGTGTGGTGTAGTATATAGAGGATGTGTCTCCTGTGTGGTGTAGTATATAGAGGATGTGTCAGCTCTCCTGTGTGGTGCAGTATATAAAGGATGTGTCTCCTGTGTGGTGTAGTATTTTTAGGATGTGTTTCCTGTGTGGTGTAGTATATAGAGGATGTGTCTCCTGTGTGGTGTAGTATATGGAGGCTGTGTCTCCTGTGTGGTGTAGTATATAGAGGATGTGTCTCCTGTGTGGTGTAGTATATAGAGGATGTGTCAGCTCTCCTGTGTGGTGTAGTATATAGAGGATGTGTTAGCTCTCCTCCTGTGTGGTGTAGTATATAGAGGATGTGTCAGCTCTCCTGTGTGGTGTAGTTTATAGAGGATCTGTCAGCTCTCCTGTGTGGTGTAGTATATAGAGGATGTGTCAGCTCTCCTGTGTGGTGTAGTACATAGAGAATGTGTCAGCTCTCCTGTGTGGTGTAGTATATAGAGGATGTGTCAGCTCTCCTGTGTGGTGTAGTATATAGAGAATGTGTCAGCTCTCCTGTGTGGTGTAGTATATAGAGGATGTGTCAGCTCTCCTGTGTGGTGTAGTATATAGAGGAAGTGTTGTCTCTCCTCCTGTGTGGTGTAGTATATAGAGGATGTGTCTCCTGTGTGGTGTAGTATATAGAGGATGTGTCAGCTCTCCTCCTGTGTGGTGTAGTAGATAGAGGATGTGTCAGCTCTCCTGTGTGGTGCAGTATATAGAGGATGTGTCAGCTCTCCTGTGTGGTGTAGTATATAGAGGATGTGTAAGTTCTCCTGTGTGGTGCAGTATATAGAGGATGTGTCAGCTCTCCTGTGTGGTGTAGTATATAGAGGATGTGTCAGCTCTCCTGTGTGGTGCAGTATGTAGAGGATGTGTCAGCTCTCCTGTGTGGTGTAGTATATAGAGGATGTGTCAGCTCTCCTGTGTGGTGTAGTATATAGAGGATGTGTCGGCTCTCCTGTGTGGTGTAGTATACAGAGGATGTGTCGGCTCTCCTGTGTGGTGTAGTATATAGAGGATGTGTCTCCTGTGTGGTGTGGTATATAGAGGATGTGTCAGCTCTCCTGTGTGGTGTAGTATATAGAGGATGTGTCAGCTTTCCTGTGTGGTGTAGTATATAGTGGATGTGTCAGCTCTCCTGTGTGGTGTAGTATATAGAGGATGTGTCTCCTGTGTGGTGTAGTATATAGAGGATGTGTCAGCTCTCCTGTGTTGTGTAGTATATAGAGGATGTGTCAGCTTTCCTGTGTGGTGTAGTATATAGAGGATGTGCCAGCTCTCCTGTGTGGTGTATTATATAAAGGATGTGTCAGCTCTCCTGTGTGGTGTAGTATATAGAGGAAGTGTCAGCCCTCATATGTGGTGTAGTATATAGAGGATGTATCCGCTCTCCTCCTGTGTGGTGTAGTATATAGAGCATGTATCGGCTCTCCTCCTGTGTGATGTAGTATATAGAGGATGTATCGGCTCTCCTCCTGTGTGGTGTAGTATATAGAGGATATGTCAGCTCTCCTCCTGTGTTGTGTAGTATATAGAGGATGTGTCAGCTCTCCTGTCTGGTGTAGTATATAGAGGATGTGTCAGGTCTCCTTTGTGGTGTAGTATATAGAGGATGTGTCAGGTCTCCTGTGTGGTGTAGTATATAGAGGATGTGTCAGCTCTACTGTGTGGTGTAGGATATAGAGGATGTGTCTCCTGTGTGGTGTAGTATATAGCGGATGTGTCAGCTCTCCTCCTGTGTGGTGTAGTATATAGAGGATGTGTCATCTTTCCTGCGTGGTGTAGTATGTAGAGGATGTGTCGGCTCTCCTGTGTGGTGCAGCATATAGAGGATGTGTCAGCTCTCCTGTGTGGTGTAGTATATAGAGGATGTGTCAGCTCTCCTGTGTGGTGTAGTATTTAGAGGATGTGTCAGCTCTCCTGTGGGGTGTAGTATATAGAGGATGTGTCTCCTGTGTGGTGTAGTATATAGAGGATGTGTCAGCTCTCCTGTGTGGTGTAGTATATAGAAGATGTGTCAGCTGTCCTGTGTGGTGTAGTATATAGAGGATGTGTCGGCTCTCCTGTGTGGTGTAGTATATAGAGAATGTGTCTCCTGTGTGGTGTAGTATATAGAGGATGTGTCAGCTCTCCTGTCTGGTGTAGTATATAGAGGATGTGTCAGCTTTCCTGTGTGGTGTAGTATATAGAGGATGTGCCAGCTCTCCTGTGTGGTGTATTATATAAAGGATGTGTCAGCTCTCCTGTGTGGTGTATTATATAGAGGATGTGTCAGCCCTCATATGTGGTGTAGTATATAGAGGATGTATCCGCTCTCCTCCTGTGTGGTGTAGTATATAGAGCATGTATCGGCTCTCCTCCTGTGTGATGTAGTATATAGAGGATGTATCGGCTCTCCTCCTGTGTGGTGTAGTATATAGAGGATATGTCAGCTCTCCTCCTGTGTTGTGTAGTATATAGAGGATGTGTCAGCTCTCCTGTCTGGTGTAGTATATAGAGGATGTGTCAGGTCTCCTTTGTGGTGTAGTATATAGAGGATGTGTCAGGTCTCCTGTGTGGTGTAGTAAATAGAGGATGTGTCAGCTCTACTGTGTGATGTAGGATATAGAGGATGTGTCTCCTGTGTGGTGTAGTATATAGCGGATGTGTCAGCTCTCCTCCTGTGTGGTGTAGTATATAGAGGATGTGTCATCTTTCCTGCGTGGTGTAGTATATAGAGGATGTGTCAGCTCTCCTGTGTGGTGCAGCATATAGAGGATGTGTCAGCTCTCCTGTGTGGTGTAGTATATAGAGGATGTGTCAGCTCTCCTGTCTGGTGTAGTATATAGAGGATGTGTCAGCTCTCCTGTGGGGTGTAGTATATAGAGGATGTGTCTCCTGTGTGGTGTAGTATATAGAGGATGTGTCAGCTCTCCAGTGTGGTGTAGTATATAGAAGATGTGTCAGCTGTCCTGTGTGGTGTAGTATACAGAGGATGTGTCGGCTCTCCTGTGTGGTGTAGTATATAGAGGATGTGTCTCCTGTATGGTGTAGTATATAGAGGATGTGTCTCCTGTGTGGTGTAGTATATAGAGGATATGTCTCCTGTGTGATGTAGTATATAGAGGATGTTTCGGCTCTCCTCCTGTGTGGTGCAGTATATAGAGGATGTGTCAGGTCTCCTGTGTGGTGCAGAATATAGAGGATGTGTCAGCTCTCCTGTGTGGTGTAGTATATAGAGGATGTGTCAGCTCTCCTGTGTGGTGTAGTATATAGAGGATGTGTCAGCTCTCCTGTGTGGTGTAGTATATAGAGGATGTGTCAGCTCTCCTGTGGGGTGTAGTATATAGAGGATGTGTCTCCTGTGTGGTGTAGTATATAGAGGATGTGTCAGCTGTCCTGTGTGGTGTAGTATATAGAGGATGTGTCAGCTCTCCTCCTGTGTGGTGTAGTATATAGTGGATGTGTCATCTCTCCTGCGTGGTGTAGTATATAGAGGATGTGTCGGCTCTCCTGTGTGGTGCAGTATATAGAGGATGTGTCAGCTCTCCTGTGTGGTGTAGTATATAGAGGATGTGTCAGCTCTCCTGTGTGGTGTAGTACATAGAGGATGTGTCTCCTGTGTGGTGTAGTATATAGAGGATGTGTCTCCTGTGTGGTGTAGTATATAGAGGATGTGTCAGCTCTCCTGTGTGGTGTAGTATATAGAAGATGTGTCAGCTCTCCTGTGTGGTGTAGTATATAGAGGATGTGTCTCCTGTGTGGTGTAGTATATAGAGGATGTGTCTCCTGTGTGGTGTAGTACATAGAGAATGTGTCAGCTCTCCTGTGTGGTGTAGTATATAGAGGATGTGTCAGCTCTCCTGTGTGGTGTAGTATATAGAGAATGTGTCAGCTCTCCTGTGTGGTGTAGTATATAGAGGATGTGTCAGCTCTCCTGTGTGGTGTAGTATATAGAGGAAGTGTTGTCTCTCCTCCTGTGTGGTGTAGTATATAGAGGATGTGTCTCCTGTGTGGTGTAGTATATAGAGGATGTGTCAGCTCTCCTCCTGTGTGGTGTAGTATATAGAGGATGTGTCAGCTCTCCTGTGTGGTGCAGTATATAGAGGATGTGTCAGCTCTCCTGTGTGGTGTAGTATATAGAGGATGTGTAAGTTCTCCTGTGTGGTGCAGTATATAGAGGATGTTTCAGCTCTCCTGTGTGGTGTAGTATATAGAGGATGTGTCAGCTCTCCTGTGTGGTGCAGTATGTAGAGGATGTGTCAGCTCTCCTGTGTGGTGTAGTATATAGAGGATGTGTCGGCTCTCCTGTGTGGTGTAGTATATAGAGGATGTGTCTCCTGTGTGGTGTGGTATATAGAGGATGTGTCAGCTCTCCTGTGTGGTGTAGTATATAGTGGATGTGTCAGCTCTCCTGTGTGGTGTAGTATATAGAGGATGTGTCTCCTGTGTGGTGTAGTATATAGAGGATGTGTCAGCTCTCCTGTGTGGTGTAGTATATAGAGGATGTGTCAGCTTTCCTGTGTGGTGTAGTATATAGAGGATGTGCCAGCTCTCCTGTGTGGTGTATTATATAAAGGATGTGTCAGCTCTCCTGTGTGGTGTAGTATATAGAGGATATGTCAGCCCTCATATGTGGTGTAGTATATAGAGGATGTATCCGCTCTCCTCCTGTGTGGTGTAGTATATAGAGCATGTATCGGCTCTCCTCCTGTGTGATGTAGTATATAGAGGATGTATCGGCTCTCCTCCTGTGTGGTGTAGTATATAGAGGATATGTCAGCTCTCCTCCTGTGTTGTGTAGTATATAGAGGATGTGTCAGCTCTCCTGTCTGGTGTAGTATATAGAGGATGTGTCAGGTCTCCTTTGTGGTGTAGTATATAGAGGATGTGTCAGGTCTCCTGTGTGGTGTAGTATATAGAGGATGTGTCAGCTCTACTGTGTGGTGTAGGATATAGAGGATGTGTCTCCTGTGTGGTGTAGTATATAGCGGATGTGTCAGCTCTCCTCCTGTGTGGTGTAGTATATAGAGGATGTGTCATCTTTCCTGCGTGGTGTAGTATATAGAGGATGTGTCGGCTCTCCTGGGTGGTGCAGCATATAGAGGATGTGTCAGCTCTCCTGTGTGGTGTAGTATATAGAGGATGTGTCAGCTCTCCTGTGTGGTGTAGTATTTAGAGGATGTGTCAGCTCTCCTGTGGGGTGTAGTATATAGAGGATGTGTATCCTGTGTGGTGTAGTATATAGAGGATGTGTCAGCTCTCCTGTGTGGTGTAGTATATAGAAGATGTGTCAGCTGTCCTGTGTGGTGTAGTATATAGAGGATGTGTCGGCTCTCCTGTGTGGTGTAGTATATAGAGGATGTGTCTCCTGTGTGGTGTAGTATATAGAGGATGTGTCAGCTGTCCTGTGTGGTGTAGTATATAGAGGATGTGTCGGCTCTCCTGTGTGGTGTAGTATATAGTGGATGTGTCTCCTGTGTGGTGTGGTATATAGAGGATGTGTCTCCTGTGTGGTGTATTATATAGAGGATGTGTCAGCTCTCCTGTGTGGTGTATTATATAAAGGATGTGTCAGCTCTCCTGTGTGGTGTAGTATATAGAGGATGTATCCGCTCTCCTCCTGTGTGGTGTAGTATATAGAGCATGTATCGGCTCTCCTCCTGTGTGGTGTAGTATATAGAGGATGTATCGGCTCTCCTCCTGTGTGGTGTAGTATATAGAGGATATGTCAGCTCTCCTCCTGTGTTGTGTAGTATATAGAGGATGTGTCAGCTCTCCTGTCTGGTGTAGTATATAGAGGATGTGTCAGGTCTCCTTTGTGGTGTAGTATATAGAGGATGTGTCAGCTCTCCTGTGTGGTGTAGTATATAGAGGATGTGTCAGCTTTCCTGTGTGGTGTAGTATATAGAGGATGTGCCAGCTCTCCTGTGTGGTGTATTATATAAAGGATGTGTCAGCTCTCCTGTGTGGTGTAGTATATAGAGGATGTGTCAGCCCTCATATGTGGTGTAGTATATAGAGGATGTATCCGCTCTCCTCCTGTGTGGTGTAGTATATAGAGCATGTATCGGCTCTCCTCCTGTGTGATGTAGTATATAGAGGATGTATCGGCTCTCCTCCTGTGTGGTGTAGTATATAGAGGATGTGTCAGCTCTCCTGTCTGGTGTAGTATATAGAGGATGTGTCAGGTCTCCTTTGTGGTGTAGTATATAGAGGATGTGTCAGGTCTACTGTGTGATGTAGGATATAGAGTATGTGTCTCCTGTGTGGTGTAGTATATAGCGGATATGTCAGCTCTCCTCCTGTGTGGTGTAGTATATAGAGGATGTGTCATCTTTCCTGCGTGGTGTAGTATATAGAGGATGTGTCGGCTCTCCTGTGTGGTGCAGCATATAGAGGATGTGTCAGCTCTCCTGTGTGGTGTAGTATATAGAGGATGTGTCAGCTCTCCTGTGTGGTGTAGTATATAGAGGATGTGTCAGCTCTCCTGTGGGGTGTAGTATATAGAGTATGTGTCTCCTGTGTGGTGTAGTATATAGAGGATGTGTCAGCTCTCCTGTGTGGTGTAGTATATAGAAGATGTGTCAGCTGTCCTGTGTGGTGTAGTATACAGAGGATGTGTCGGCTCTCCTGTGTGGTGTAGTATATAGAGGATGTGTCTCCTGTATGGTGTAGTATATAGAGGATGTGTCTCCTGTGTGGTGTAGTATATAGAGGATATGTCTCCTGTGTGATGTAGTATATAGAGGATGTTTCGGCTCTCCTCCTGTGTGGTGCAGTATATAGAGGATGTGTCAGGTCTCCTGTGTGGTGCAGAATATAGAGGATGTGTCAGCTCTCCTGTGTGGTGTAGTATATAGAGGATGTGTCAGCTCTCCTGTGTGGTGTAGTATATAGAGGATGTGTCAGCTCTCCTGTGTGGTGTAGTATATAGAAGATGTGTAAGCTCTCCTGTGGGGTGTAGTATATAGAGGATGTGTCTCCTGTGTGGTGTAGTATATAGAGGATGTGTCAGCTGTCCTGTGTGGTGTAGTATATAGAGGATGTGTCAGCTCTCCTCCTGTGTGGTGTAGTATATAGTGGATGTGTCATCTCTCCTGCGTGGTGTAGTATATAGAGGATGTGTCGGCTCTCCTGTGTGGTGCAGTATATAGAGGATGTGTCAGCTCTCCTGTGTGGTGTAGTATATAGAGGATGTGTTAGCTCTCCTGTGTGGTGTAGTATATAGAGGATGTGTCTCCTGTGTGGTGTAGTATATAGAGGATGTGTCTCCTGTGTGGTTTAGTATATAGAGGATGTGTCAGCTCTCCTGTGTGGTGTAGTATATAGAAGATGTGTCAGCTCTCCTGTGTGGTGTAGTATATAGAGGATGTGTCTCCTGTGTGGTGTAGTATATAGAGGATGTGTCTCCTGTGTGGTGTAGTATAAAGAGGATGTGTCTCCTGTGTGGTGTAGTATATAGAGGATGTGTCAGCTCTCCTGTGTGGTGTAGTATATAGAGGATGTGTCTCCTGTGTGGTGTAGTATATAGAGGATGTGTCTCCTGTGTGATGTAGTATATAGAGGATGTGTCTCCTGTGTGGTGTAGTATATAGAGGATGTGTCTCCTGTGTGGTGTAGTATATAGAGGATGTGTCTCCTGTGTGGTGTAGTATATAGAGGATGTGTCTCCTGTGTGGTGTAGTATATAGAGGATGTGTCTCCTGTGTGGTGTAGTATATAGAGGATGTGTCTCCTGTATGGTGTAGTATATAGAGGATGTGTCTCCTGTGTGGTGTAGTATATAGAGGATATGTCTCCTGTGTGATGTAGTATATAGAGGATGTTTCGGCTCTCCTCCTGTGTGGTGCAGTATATAGAGGATGTGTCAGGTCTCCTGTGTGGTGCAGAATATAGAGAATGTGTCAGCTCTCCTGTGTGGTGTAGTATATAGAGGATGTGTCAGCTCTCCTGTGTGGTGTAGTATATAGAGGATGTGTCAGCTCTCCTGTGTGGTGTAGTATATAGAAGATGTGTCAGCTCTCCTGTGGGGTGTAGTATATAGAGGATGTGTCTCCTTTGTGGTGTAGTATATAGAGGATGTGTCAGCTGTCCTGTGTGGTGTAGTATATAGAGGATGTGTCAGCTCTCCTCCTGTGTGGTGTAGTATATAGTGGATGTGTCATCTCTCCTGCGTGGTGTAGTATATAGAGGATGTGTCGGCTCTCCTGTGTGGTGCAGTATATAGAGGATGTGTCAGCTCTCCTGTGTGGTGTAGTATATAGAGGATGTGTTAGCTCTCCTGTGTGGTGTAGTATATAGAGGATGTGTCTCCTGTGTGGTGTAGTATATAGAGGATGTGTCTCCTGTGTGGTTTAGTATATAGAGGATGTGTCAGCTCTCCTGTGTGGTGTAGTATATAGAAGATGTGTCAGCTCTCCTGTGTGGTGTAGTATATAGAGGATGTGTCTCCTGTGTGGTGTAGTATATAGAGGATGTGTCTCCTGTGTGGTGTAGTATAAAGAGGATGTGTCTCCTGTGTGGTGTAGTATATAGAGGATGTGTCAGCTCTCCTGTGTGGTGTAGTATATAGAGGATGTGTCTCCTGTGTGGTGTAGTATATAGAGGATGTGTCTCCTGTGTGATGTAGTATATAGAGGATGTGTCTCCTGTGTGGTGTAGTATATAGAGGATGTGTCTCCTGTGTGGTGTAGTATATAGAGGATGTGTCTCCTGTGTGGTGTAGTATATAGAGGATGTGTCTCCTGTGTGGTGTAGTATATAGAGGATGTGTCTCCTGTGTGGTGTAGTATATAGAGGATGTGTCTCCTGTGTGGTGTAGTATATAGAGGATATGTCTCCTGTGTGGTGTAGTATATAGAGGATGTGTCAGGTCTCCTGTGTGGTGTAGTATATAGAGGATGTGTCACCTCTCCTGTGTGGTGTAGTATATAGAGGATGTGTCAGGTCTCCTGTGTGGTGTAGTATATAGAGGATGTGTCACCTCTCCTGTGTGGTGTAGTATATAGAGGATGTGTCTCCTGTGTGGTGTAGTATAAAGAGGATTTGTCTCCTGTGTGATGTAGTATATAGAGGATGTGTCAGCTCTCCTATGTGGTGTAGTATATAGAGGATGTGTCAGCTCTCCTGTGTGGTGTAGTATATAGAGGATGTGTCTCCTGTGTGGTGTAGTATATAGAGGATGTGTCTCCTGTGTGGTGTAGTATATAGAGGATGTGTCTCCTGTGTGGTGTAGTATATAGAGGATATGTCTCCTGTGTGGTGTAGTATATAGAGGATGTGTCAGGTCTCCTGTGTGGTGTAGTATATAGAGGATGTGTCACCTCTCCTGTGTGGTGTAGTATATAGAGGATGTGTCTCCTGTGTGGTGTAGTATAAAGAGGATGTGTCTCCTGTGTGATGTAGTATATAGAGGATGTGTCAGCTCTCCTATGTGGTGTAGTACATAGAGGATGTGTCTCTTGTGTGGTGTAGTATATAGAGGATGTGTCTCCTGTGTGATGTAGTATATAGAGGATGTGTCGGCTCTCCTCCTGTGTGGTGTAGTATATAGAGGATGTGTCGGCTCTCCTGTGTGGTGTAGTATATAGAGGATGTGTCAGCTCTCCTGTGTGGTGTAGTATATAGAGGATGTGTCAGCTCTCCTGTGTGGTGTAGTATATAGAGGATGTGTCAGCTCTCCTGTGTGGTGTACAATCAAGGCCAAAATTTTTGAGAATGACACAAATATTATATTGTTACATGATCTGTTGCCCTCTGGTTTGTCAGATTTTTTTATCACATACAGAAATACAAGTGCAATCATATTATAAGTAACAAAAGCTTTTATTGGCCGTTAGAATGAGTTACTGCAGCAAGTCAGTATTTGCAGTGTTGCCCCTTCTTCTTCAGGACCTCTGCAATTCTCCCTGGCAGCTCTCAATCAACTTCTGCACCAAATCCGGACTGATAGCCGTCCAATCCTGCACAATCAATGCTTGCATTTTGTCACAATTTGTTGGTTTTTGTTTGTCCACCGTCTCATGATAATTGACCAAAAGTTCTCAATGGGATTAAGATCTGGGGAGTTTCCAGACCATGGACCCTGGACCTTGGACGGTTGGGAGAAGTTTCTCTTGGAGGACATTCTGGTCCCATTCTTTATTCATGGATGTGTTTTTAGGCAAGACTGTGAGAGAGCCGATTCCCTTGGCTGAGAAGCCGCCCCACACATGAATGGCTGCAGGAGGCTTTACAGTTGGCATGAGACAAGACTGGTGGTATCGCTCACCTTGTCTTCTCCCAACAAACTGTTTTCCAGATGTTCCAAACAATCAGAAAGGGGGTTCATCAGAGAAAATGACTTTACCCCAGTCCTCAGCAGTCCACTCCCTGTACCTTTTGCAGAATATCAGTCTATCCCTGATGGTTTTTCTGGAAAAGTGGCTTCTTTGCTGCCCTCCTGGACACCAGGCCTTGCTCCAAGAGTCTCCGCAGTCTCACAGTGCGTGCAGATGCCTCACACCTGCCTGCTGCCATTCTTGAGCTCTGCAATGGTGGGAGCCCCATCCCCAAGCTGAAACACTTGTAAGAGACGGTCCTGGCGCTTGCTGGTCCTTCTTGTGCACCCTGGAGCATTTTTGGTAACAATGGAACCTCTCTCCTTGAATTCCTTGATGATGCGATAGATTGGTGACTGAGGTGCAATCTTTCTAGCTGCGATACTCTTCCCTGTTAGGCCAGTTTTGTGCAGTACAATGATGACTGCACGTGTTTCTTTAGAGATAACCATGGTTAACAGAAGAGAAACAATGATGCCAAGCACCAGCCTTACCTAATCATGACAGATTGATCTCCAGCCCTGTCCTCATCAGCACCCACACCTGTGTTACTGGAGAAATCACTGAAACCTCCTTTTAAGGCAGGCCTGCAATGAAGTTGAATTGTGTTTTGGGGGAAAAAGTTCCTTTTTATAAGTCAAATATTGACTTTGCAATTAATCGCTGTTAGGCTGCATTCACACTACCGCAAGGGGAACGTATATACGGCCGACGTATATACGGCCGATATACATCCCCCATAGACGGCAATGGGCGCACGGCGCCCTACGGGAGCGGTACAGTGCCGCACAGGTGCGGCACCGTACTGCTCCATGCCCCGTGAAAAAATAGGACATGTCCTATTTTTTCAGGGCATACGGCGCCGTGCGCCATATATCCCTATGGAGAGGGGCGGGGGTGAGCAGCACTCTCCCCCTCCTCCTCTCCCCACGCGCTGCCGTGTGCCCGCCGTGCTACGGTACGGCGGGCACCGGTCGTGTGAATCCAGCCTTAAGCTGATGACTCTTTATAACATTCTGGAGTATATGCAAATTGCCATTATAAATCCTGATGCAGTAGACTTTGTAAAAATTCACATTTGTATCATTCTCAAAACTTTTGGCCATGACTGTAGAATAGAGAAAGATTATAACATTTTCTGAAGGTTCCACCAATCAGTAGAAAGTGCACAGGACTTTGCTGTAAATGACTACAGCACCGACGACAGGACATCACTAGTCTCCCACACTACTCTGGTGACATTATCTTGTCCTCTCCTGCATTTGTCTTGCGAGGTTGACCAATCTTCTTGGTGGCCTTGAATGAGTTTGTGATGTTGTAAAGCTTTCAGAAATCACAGACTTGTTATGGCCGATAGGGTCACCCCATTGTTAATTTAAGAGGTGAAAGACATTTGTGGAACAGGTTTCCCCCTTCAAAATCAAATTCACCCACTCAGCTCATGTCTTTCACTTGTTAAATGAACAAAACTGCACCTAAAACTCCCTCCAAACTGATTGTGCTGCAGTTGTAACCGCACCCTGAAAGTGTTGATCAGTGTCGTATCACTCCTATTGTTCCATATGACTGTTATTATTCTGTAGTGTAATATTATATTTGTATAGGTCCCCTATGATTTGTAAAGTGCTATGGAATTTGATGGCGCTATATAAAGAGTATTATTATTAATTACAATAATCTCATCTACATTTTTAATCTGTGGTTTAGAACATATACAATGTATGAAATAAGCTTCATGCAAAACTAGCAGCAGGAATTTCAATTTTAGCTGGTGACAGGTCCCATTAGCCTTTGCTGTGCTTATTTTAAGAATGCCTTGCAGTTGATTTTACATTACCTGGCTCCTAGCTAGCAGTGTGTGGTGAGTCCCGGGCAGGGGGGGGAGCTGCACCCTTTCCTGCCATTGACGCCACAATCTGGTGCTCTCACACTTTTAAAGTTGATGCTGCCCTCCCCCATGCGCAGTCAGAAAGCTGATAGGCTTGGGAGGAGCTATGATGTAACTTCCATCCGTCACAGAATGGGAGGAGCTATGACATAACTTCTCTTCATCACAGAATGGGAGGAGCTATGACGTCGCCGAGTGGGAGGAGCTATGACAGAACAGAGTGGGAGGAGCTACATCCGGGGATTCCCTTGACACACCTCCTCCCTCCTCCTCCACCCTCACAGTATTTCATCATAGAGTGGGAGGAGTCGCTTCCGGGCAAGCTCAATATGCGACACACCCCCTCGCTACTCCTCCACTCAGACATTGTTTCGTCATTAAGTGGGAGGAGTCAAGTATGGGCGGATTCGGCATGAGAAGGCAAAAAGCCCTTGGCGTAACCACACCGGATACGCCCACACTCCGCCCTCACCTCCACTCCAATGGGATGCTTTAGGATGCAGGTAGAGGCGGACGGAAGTGTTGTTTAAAGTCACCATGGATACACTTCAATCACCCTGTATGCTAGCGTTATTGCTGCATACTAACTAAATAAAGGCGTATTATGCTGTACATAATCATCACTTGATATGTAGGTATCCAAGTGCGCAGATTTGCGCGATCTAGTTGGTTTATAGCTGGCAAGGTAATTTAGACATTTAAGTGAAAAGAATTTTGTCTGGATAGCCTCTTTCCAGGAATCTATGACGTAGATCCCTGGCTTGCTTGAGGAATAGTTCTGTGTTCAATTCCTCCTGAGGCGTAGGTATTGCCCCTTGGGGATGCCACGCCTCAGGGGTAATGGGTGGCTACTCTCCCACCTTAAAAGGGAGTTGGTAGAGGTTGTTTTACGATAAACCTCGGTGCCCTCACTATTCTTAGAAACCAAAACATCCAAGAATGGGAGGCATTTTTCGGAACTTTCATGGGTAAAACTCAGCCCTATGGTGTTATCATTAAGCTGCCGTACAAATGTAGAAAAAGTGGCTTGTGAGCCCTACCAGATTACTAGGACATCATCTATGTACCTATACCAGGCATCCATGTTTAAAGTGCTCTGTGAGTTGGAGTCTGAGAAAACACAGGTTTCCTCCCACCAGCCCAGGAGCAGATTCACATAGGTTGGTGCACACGGCCAACCCATTGCGGTGCCCCTGAGCTGGTGGTAGAATTTGCCATTAAAGACAAAGAAGTTCCTTGTCAAACTAAATTCTAGAGCTTTCAAGATGAATGAATTGTGTCTTTCTTGTTGAGTTCCCCTTGATTTGAGAAAATGGGCTACTGCTCGTAAACCCATTTCATGAGGGATAGAAGAGTAAAGCGCTTCAACATCTATACTTCCTAATAGATGTTCTTTGTCAAGAGAGATGCCTTCCAATTTTGACAACAGATCTAAAGTGTCCCGAGTATTGGACGGAAGCGCTACCACAAATTCTCTCAAAACTTTGTCCAGGTAGATCCCAAGGTTTTGAGTAATGTTGCCTATCCCTGATACAATTGGACGTCCCCTTATGTACCTTCGGAAGGCTATAGAACGTATCAACTACCGGATTTTGGGGCAACAGAAATTCATACTCTGAGTTATCTATCAAGCCTTCAGATTTGGCTTGTAACAGGAGAGATTCCAGTTCTTTCAGGTATATCTCAGTCGGGTTGTTTAGAAGGATTTCATATGCTCCCCTATCCTTAAGCAGGTCAAGACACATTTCTTTGTAGTTAGATGGGCTTGGTTGTTATTGAAGGTTCTTTTTTCAGAACCTGGAGAGCCTGCATCTCTTCCTTACTGAAATTAAAGGGGGTATACTGTTTTTCCAACTGCCTAAGATCCTGTATGACCCTATTTAGAAACATGTCTCTACTGGTGAGACATCAGAGCTGGGAGGGAGTCAGGTACTTTTTAACTTACAGTCTGTAAAAGGGCCTCTACCACTGTGTACTGGATTGTTCTCGTTTACTAGACTAGTCAGTAATCTAATGTCTGGGAGAATGTCAGCAGGAACACCTAAATCAGAGCTTACTATTCTGTCCTGTTTAACAAAATGTTTGTGCCACTTGAGTTTCCTAGCAAATAAATGTAAGTCCTTTACCATTTCAAATAGTTCAAAATTGGAACTCGGTACCAAGGATAATCCTTTTTTAAGGACGCTCATGTGGACATCAGTTAGTTCAAACAAGGATAGGTTAATGACCTGAGTAGTTTCATTGTTGGTCATTGTAGGATTCTTTTGTACGGGGTTTGTCATTTCTGTGGGGCTTTCTGTTGGGGGCCTTGATTTCCTCTGACCCTCAACTGATATGGGTGATCTAAAAAATCACGATCAGGGTTACCTCTATTTCCCTCCTCTTCCTCTTCCCCTAGTTCTTGCTTTAGATTAATGGGTAGAGTCAGTATCCGAGTTGTCTGTCTCTGATGAAGAAATGTCAGTTTCCTGGACTTGCCTCCTACCTACTACAGTCGAATATACTTTATTTTCTTTGAAGTCAAGTAGGTCGCGGGTAAACTGTCTATGTTTTCGTTCCTTGATGTGGTATTGGAATTTCTCTATACTAGACTGTAAGAGGCTCTCTTTGTTCTTGAACTCGGGTTCTGTCTCAAATTTTTTTGTCAATTCAATCTGCTCTAGTAGACGTGTCTCTAATGTGCCTAAGATTTTTTTCTCTTGGTCAAGTAACAACCGCAGAGGTCGTAGAGAACTATTTGTAGCTTCTCTTTCCCATTTTGTCATCAAGGTGGGGGAACGACACCTTTGTGCTGGGGTAAGTGTTATTCGCAGTCCTCTGGGAACTATTTGGTTTTTGATATAGTTCTCCAGGGACTGGACCTCCCACCACAAAGTGACTTTTTCTTTATAGATTTTAGTTAGATGCAGCATTAAAAGTAGGGGTGTATCTTTTCTGTACAAACTTTTTGTCTGAAAAAACCTCCTTAGCTTCTGTTATCCAAACCAGCCATACCAATAGTCGAATCAGAAAATTCTAAATCCGAACAAGACAGAAAAAGGTTGCCTAGTTGGCTAACTCACTTTTCAAGTCAAGAAAAATACATCCATAAATCGGTAAGAAATCCAGCAGAATGTGAAGTCCTTCACATCATCAGTCACTGGTAACTCCTACATCAGTGGTGGCGAACCTATGGCACGGGTGCCAGAGGCGGCACCCGGGCCATCGCCCCAGCACACCAGACAGGACTCAAAGAATCTTCCTGCAGTTCCAAGCAACTTAAAAGATGCTGCTTTCAGTCAATTTTGATACTTACTTTGTTACTGAGTAGACAGGACAGAATTATCTCTCGAGGACCTTCTGCTGGCCCCACGATTTACTCTGTACAGAGGGAGACTGGAAAGAAGCTAAAATGATGAAAATTTTCCATCTTTCTACTGTGTTGGTGTCCTCCGGAGGCCAATATGATTGAAAATTGTTGAACAGGGAGAAATAAGTTACTGCTTTAATTGTTGGTTGGCACCTCTCGATAAATAAGGGGGGTTTTGGGTTGGAGTTTGGGCACTCAACTGCTAAAAGGTTCGCCATCACTGTCCTACATGATTAAACAGTACATTAACTGTAAATCTGTAGGAGTAATCTATAGAGTAGTCTGTGAATGTAAAATGGAGTAGGTGGGCAAAACAATCTGTGAGTTTAGGAGAAGAATTGGAGCACACCTAGGCTATATAGCTCATGGTAGGGACACGCCGCTTGCCCGCCATGTGAACTTAGTCCATAATGGTGATGCCAGTAAGATCTGTTTCCATGGCATCCAAGTAATCAATAGACCGGAAAGGGGGGGAAATTGGGACAAGCTAGTCCTACAGCAAGAAACAAAGTGGATATTTCTACTGGACACGGTGGCCCCGAAAGGTCTAAATGAGATGCTAAATTTTGGTTGCTTCATATAATTCTAGAGCAATTTTGAGTGGGGGGTTTCTTCTGCATGTACCCTCCGGACCAGTACCGCTCGACCAGGAGACAGCGCATCGAAGACTGGTGAGATCCAGCCTATTATTCCTTACTGTCCGGGTTAATGTTGGTCCGTGGTTTTGAGATGATGCACCATGTCATATGTTATATAGGAATGCACTAAGGCACGGTGAGGTATTACTGGGGACCGTGTCATATGCTATACAGGAATGCACTAAGGCACGGTGAGGTATTACTGGGGACCGTGTCATATGTTATACAGGAATGCACTAAGGCACGGTGAGGTATTACTGGGGACCGTGTCATATGTTATACAGGAATGTACTAAGGCACGGTGAGGTATTACTGGGGACCGTGTCATATGTTATACAGGAATGCACTAAGGCACGGTGAGGTATTACTGGGGACCGTGTCATATGTTATACAGGAATGTACTAAGGCACGGTGAGGTATTACTGGGGACCGTGTCATATGTTATACAGGAATGCACTAAGGCACGGTGAGGTATTACTGGGGACCGTGTCATATGTTATACAGGAATGCACTAAGGCACGGTGAGGTATTACTGGGGACCGTGTCATATGCTATACAGGAATGCACTAAGGCATGGTGAGGTATTACTGGGGACAGTGTCATATGTTATACAGGAATGCACTAAGGCACGGTGAGGTATTACTGGGGACCGTGTCATATGTTATACAGGAATGCACTAAGGCACGGTGAGGTATTACTGGGGACCGTGTCATATGCTATACAGGAATGCACTAAGGCACGGTGAGGTATTACTGGGGACCGTGTCATATGCTATACAGGAATGCACTAAGGCACGGTGAGGTATTACTGGGGACCGTGTCATATGCTATACAGGAATGCACTAAGGCACGGGGAGGTATTACTGGGGACCGTGTCATATGCTATACAGGAATGCACTAAGGCACGGTGAGGTATTACTGGGGACCGTGTCATATGCTATACAGGAATGCACTAAGGCATGGTGAGGTATTACTGGGGACCATGTCAGACGAGACTTATTGGAGGTCTGAACGAGCTCCTTTCTGATGTGTTTTTGCTGATTAGATGGTTGATGTGCATACTATTGTGGTTCACTGTGAACTTATTTTATCAGTAATTATTAAAAGTTACATTTTACTTATGGTACGGGTACATTCTGCTGGATTTCTTATGTTCTCTAGTAGCTCAATGAAGTCACCCAGGTTTGCCCTTTCAGTCCATGTGACCGGACGACTGACCTGTGATTATTACATATATTCATCCCAATGCAGTGGCAGTTCTCCGGCATTGTAGGGTTAACACGCACCTTATCTAGGTTACTTTTTATTGTACTAGTATTGTCCTTTATTGATATGTCAAGATGTTACAAAACAATTCATAAAGAAAAGAAAAAAAGGTTTACATTCACTTCATCAATAGGACATTGCTTAAAGGGACGGGATCCATCGATTTCTGGCCTTTTACCGAGAACCTTCCGGTCTATTGTAATGGTAACAGTAATAATTTCCTACAGGAATGGATATAAATAAGGTGATACATAATTCTGGTCACAACTATGCAGAAAAACAGAACACACGCACACGTCGCTCTATAGATAAGCAGCGTCAGGACAGGAAAAAAAATAAGTTTTTCTCCAGTTGGAAATTGAGGCTCAAACTCCATTTCAAATCTGCCTTGTTTTAATGCACATAAAAATGCGGCATCATACAAATCATTATCTGCAATCCAAAAGAACAGGAATTTGTAAAACAAAGTAGAAAACAAAACAAAAAAAAAAAAAAAAAAAACTTGCAAATGTAAAAAGAGTGCTTAAAACTAAAAAAGGTGAGGTTCCTCTGCCGATGGATGGAGGGTTACAGTTTTCTCATTGCGTCGTCAATGTCGGACATCTGTTCCTTCAGCTGATTCCACTGCTCCGGGTTCAGAGAGATTCCTGCAGGAAAGAACAGAACCAGAACGATCTATCAAAAGCAAGAGATTGGATCCCTCAAAAGGAACTCGTCACCAAGCTCCCAGCCCACTCAGGTAGGGGATGACTTTCTAGGATTCCCTCTTATGTGAAATCTCAGCTGTTTATATAAAAAAAAAAAAAAAAAAAAGTCATGCAAATTTGACTCTTCTCATCCAATATTCACATGCAACGAGTCAAGTTTAGTGGCTGCAAGGAGGAGAGTCACCTAAGATGCTCCCATCTTCTGTTATAGGACCTATACAAAAAGCTTTTGGTGCCATATTAAAGAGAAGAATTGCTTTCAGATCTATGTTTCAGTGTGCTACAGAATTGGAGATAAAGTTGAAAAAACTAGACAGGAAATAAATCTTTATATGCAGCTTATATTTCCCATTATGTCTTTAGTCGTCTATCTCTGGTTGGGACCCCTAAGATTTCATCTGAAAGACGATACCCTTATCTTTAATGACAGGGGTATCTGAAGCACAACAAACCCTGCAATCGATGACTCATCTCATGTAAAAATGAGGCGAAACTAGACATATTTTGGCAACTATGGGGAATTTAATTTTATTTTTACAGGTAAACAAATGAAATTTCACATAAAAGAGGGGATTCTGATATATCATAGCCTACCTGAATGGACTAGTAGTTTAATGGAGTAAATGCTGGTGACGAGGTCTTTTCAGGATATAGCTTAAAGGGCTATTCCAGGATTGTGTGATTGATCACCTTTCCTTAAACATGACATAAGGACCATTACCTTTCCTTCCAGGCTTCATATCTCCTTGGTTGTCCATAAAGTATTCTCTAATATCAATGAGAACTTTTCCTTTGAAGTCGCGAACGCTCACGTACCGCATTTTTCCAATCTTAAAAATAAAATACAGTATTTACAGACACTTGTGTAAAGTTTTAGAGAGGTTTTTAAAACAAATTTGGCACAATTATACAGGCAAGTCTCTACCCCAATACCTCCCAAGGCAGATTAATGATTGAATAGCCATCTTAATATGTGGTTTTTCAGCTGTTCACTGACCTGAGAATTAAGAGGCTTAAATGTCAATGTAACATTGAGGACCCATCACTGATTTTTGGGTAACAAGAACAGTGCTATGCAGAAACAAGCACTACTGTGCAAGTGTAAGGTCAAGGAACCCTCCAGTCACAGTTGATTCATTGAATAATGCATGGAGCAGGGCCTGAAGGAAGGAGCGCTACTCTAGGTTCTTCCAAGGTTTTAGGAATACAATGAAATAGAGTCCTGCTCCTCCCTTCAGACCCTGCATTATTCAATGCATTTGCTTTGACTGGAGTGTTCCTTTAAGGGGTTGTGAAGTCAAAAACATTGATCCTCAAACCTTCGGAAACTAGCTCCGCTGAGCTGCCCTATGCTATATAGTACAGGTGGTCCCCTACTTAAGAACACTTGACTTACATACGACCCCTAGTTACAAACGGACCTCTGGATATTGGTAATCTATTGTACTTTAGTCCAAGGCTACAATGATCAGCTGTAACAGTTATTAAATGTGTCTGTAATGAAGCTTTAGTGTCAATATTGATTCTTATGACAACCCAACATTTTTAAAATCCAATTGTCACAGAGACCAAAAAAGTTCTGGCTGGGATTACAATGATAAAATATACAGTTCCGACTTACATACAAACTCAACTTAAGAACAAACCTACAGACCCTATCTTGTAAGTAACCCATGGACTGCCTGTACTACAGAAATGAGTGCTCTGTAAGAGGTTTTAGAAATGAATGGCTATAATGGCTATAATTTAGCTACAATGATTTCTGCAGGCTAATGGGATGCTTGATTCCAATGATATTATTCACTATAGGGCAGATCAGAGGGTAGGCTGTGCCTTGTCCTATTTATCCCCAGTAATTTTAGAGTGGACCTCAAATATATTTAGACATCTTTGTAATGCACTGCGATAAGGCCTTTACATCTTAAAGAATATCTACCATTTGATGCATTATGAAGCAAACATACCTTGAGAACGCTGTAGCTACACTGATGCAGGATCATACCTTGGTTAATCCATGAGCTGAGTGGTTTTCCTGATAAAACCATTATAAAGTTATGATAATAAAGCTGTGTCACTCCTCAACACTTTTCCTAGAACATTAGTTACGCACTGCTCACAGAATGATGTAATCACTGTGTGGTGCCTGCCAGGCATAAGAATCAATTTCTGCACCATCCCCCAGCTGCTGTGTATGAGTGATCCAGCTCAGCTTGATTAGTCATGTCTTGACTAAACTCTGTCTTGAAGGTCATGGTCAAGGTCCTGAATGTTATAATTTTTTTTCAGCAACACACTCAACTCAGTGTGTAAACAAGAAAGGATTCTGCTTTAGGCTATATTCACACTGCCGTTGCCCGCCCGTACTGTACCGTACCGTAGCGGGCAACGGCAGTGCACGGGGAGAGGAGGAGGAGGTGAGCGCAGCTCACCCCCGCCCCTCTCCATAGGAAGTTATGGCGCACGGCTCCGTATTACGGGAAAAGATAGGACAGGTCCTATCTTTTTCCGGGGTACGGAGCGGTACGGTGCCGCACCGTACCGCTCCCGTAGGGCGCCGTGCGCCCATTGCCGTCTATGGAGGACGTATATCGGCCGTATATACGTCCTCCATACGGTCGTGTGAATGTAGCCTTAGGCTACATTCACACGGACGTATGAAAACAGCCGTACCGTACTTTTACGGATTACATACGGCCACATTCATTTCAATGGACAATACATCTGACCATTTATATTGCCGTTGTTAACTCCGTTCCGTACCGTACCGTATACTAGCCGTATAAAAATATAGAGCATGTCCTATTTTCTCCCGTATTTCAGTTCCGTATGCCCTAGAAGTCTATGGGGACGTATAAAATACGGGTTACATACGTGCTGCATACGGATGAAAAACTTCACGTATATACGGCCTGTAAATACGGGACTGGAGAAATCATACGGTTGTGTGAATGTAGCCTTAGTCTCTACATTACACCTCCTGTTTACCAGGTTTTCACGCAGAGTTCATTAAAAACAAAACAAAAAATGCACGTGTGCGATTTTGAGTGGCTGGGTAGGTCGGTCGTGCTACAGTGTATGATACACTTTACAATTAAATACAACCTCATCATACCAGACGGTCTATAGCAATAGGTATACACAGGGAAGATACCTGGAACATGTTATCCTCCTGGCGGCTGCTGCTGCTCTGTTTAGCAGAGGCAGATGCTTTAGAGCTTTCTCCTGACTTCTGCTTCTTTGCTGGCTTCTCCTTCTCTGGGGGTGGGGGCTGCTTTTTTCTTTTTGCCTTAGAATAAAAAGTATTTCCCATTGTCACACATTGCAAAAAAAATATACAAAATTGCGCAAGAAATTTTTTTTTTTCTACCCTTTCTGGCAAAAGATGAAACAGAGCACAGTCCTCCGTGATCTTTCCTTACACTGATAAATTACAGCAGCTCATGTTGAATGCAAGATTCTAGAGTCTCCATTCTATTGCATCACCCAGATATAATATAACCATTCTTTTTCGCCATGGGTGTATTAAAACAAATCTACCATGATAAACATGGGGGAAAAACAAACATTACAGTTACTCTGTAAGCCACAAAACTGGCACTCAGCTAAATAATTTTTCCCTTTGATGTCACAAAAATCAGGTTGATGGCCCAACATATCATTTGATTATATCTGGAAATGTATACTTTTTGGGTTGGAGCTCATAGAAGACGTGTAAATATGCAAGCAGACACTCACCTTTTGATCAACTTCACTATCAGATTCGCTCCCCGACGAGCTGGAGGACACTAGTTCCTTTGATTTTGGCATCCTTAAAAAAAAGAAAAGAACAAGACAACAGACATAAGCAAGTGTGGAGGGATTATCCGGAATGGTGGCTTTTTTTCTCCTCCTATGCCAACCTCCTGTTTTGTGGGCGTGGAAGGCTCTTGTGGCCTGAAGCATTTGGCTATCGCAGAATTGTATGCCAGGTAGGATCTGTAGTAGAATTCATCCGGGCGCTTTGTGTACTAGTATGTAGAGCACTCTAATTGCTGCACAATACGCCCCAGTCATGAGAAAATCTGCACAATGATGCCATTGGCTCTGCCAGGTGTTAAAAGGGCTTTCCCACAAACCAATTTAAGCCCTATCCACATGATAGTGTGTAACTTGCTGTTCTGTGGGGGTCTCGATCACGAGGGGTCCCAGGTACCTCAGTCAGACCCCTAGTCGCTCCTGGAGATGATTGGAGCAGAACGATCATGAGCGACGTTTGCTCCATTAATCTCCGGGAGCAACGAGGGGTCCGACTGAGGTATCTGGGACCCAGTCAGACCCTTCATTCTCGTGATCTGTGGGGATCACATCACCGAGACCCCCCATCAATCAGCAATTTAAAACCATCCTGTGGATAGGGCCTAACTTGGTTCATGGGAAAAACCCCCTTTAAACCCCACAAGACAATCTCAGATACCCCTAAAATTTTAGTGGTTGATAAAAATCTGTTCCTTCAAAAAGGGATGACATGTTCATGGTGCACATGACCACTGAGCCAGTTCCTGGGCCCAGCTACTATGCGTTGTTCACTCAGACATGACGTTGAGTGGACACGTGTGTCACTCAGGCTGCGTTCACATTGGGTTTTCAAACCTGACCCAACAAGAGAGGAGATTTGCCTAATTACATTGTGTTAACATTCCATTTAGAGAAAGCAGATGTTAACACAATGTGAACACTTGCATCACGTTAGCCTTACTTTTTGTAAACACAAACGTTAACAGTAACATAATTAGGCAATTACGTTTCAAAGCACAATGTGAACGCAGTCTAAAGGGGGGGTTGCAAAGAAACTCAGAAAACCCCACAGGGGCAGGAAAAAAAAGGGAAATTAAAGCTGTGCCAGGTCAGCCATCACAGGAGGGGTTATGAGAATCTTGTAAAACCCTTTAATATTTTTGCTACAAGAGACCATGCAACACCATTTTTGGAGAGGTGTCCATGAACTTAAAATATTGATTCTTTTAAAAAAAAAAAATAAAATTATGTCCCTCAGGAAACTCTTAAGACGACCATTTTTATATATATTTTTTAAAATTACTCCCCCCACCAAATAGAATGGGAGAGTCCTGTTACTGTTTAGTTCCATTCATTTTAATGGGAAAAACCATTCACCATACAGATGGAGGGGGGCGTCTCTATTACATCCTATTCTTTGTCCTTACTGGCCAGGCCCATATGGTCCATTACAGGGAGGGATTACAACCCCCATCACAGGGAAGGATCACAACCCCCATCATGCATTTCGCACAGATGACACCGAAACCCGTTATAACCAAGAACAACCAGCCCGTCCTTTCTGCACATCAGCGCCATTTTCTCCTCCAGCTCCGCTAATAACAGGGCAGCCGGTGACCGGAGAGACCACGGAGCCGCCATCGCTTGTCTACAGCCGGGGCTCTGCCGCTAAGGGCAGCATAACACCCGCTAGACAGCTTCCCGCCATTACAGAGCAGTGTCATAGCCGGACAATGAGGTCCGCACGCCCGCTCTACTCATCCCCACAGCCCGAACCCCCGCCCGGCCTCACACCCGCCACTGGCCGCACACCCCGCGCTCACCTGTCCGCACTCACAACCGAATTACTAGAATACCGTCTGCAACAGGAAGTGACGTCAGACCCCCGCCACACGAGGTGAAGAAAAATGAGACCTAGCTCGCCGGTGACGTCAGCACGCACGCATCTACGTAAGGAGCTCGTACCCGGCGGCCATGTTGTGGTTGGCAAATGCTATCGTTTCTCGTTTGCGGCGGTTCAGCCAATGAGTTGTTAAAACGAGTGTTATATCAACTAATCACATATGCAGAGCGCTTGTAATGTGTGACGTCACATGTTCATTACGTCACAAAAATAAAACAGTAGCAAAAGAAATTATAAAACAATCCTACTTACCAGGGCTGCCAAAAGGAATTTGCAGGTAAATTGTTTAGGTTCCCACACGCATTAGTTTCTTATATGTTTGTATGCAGCTAAGGAACTAGCAATATGTAAGAATGGGCCTCTCGCATATGTCACAACTAGAGATGAGCGAGCACTAAAATGCTTGAGTGCTCGTTACTCGAGTCGAACTTTTCCCGATGCTGGAGTGCTCGTCTCGAATAACGAGCCCCATTGAAGTCAATGGGAGACTTGAGCATTTTTCAAGGGGACCAAGGCTCTGCACAGGGAAGCTTGGCCAAACACCTGGGAACCTCAGAAAAGGATGGAAACACCACGGAAATGGACAGGAAACAGCAGGGGCAGCATGCATGGATGCCTCTGAGGCTGCTTAATCGCACCATTATGCCGAAATTATGGGCAACAGCATGGCCATGACAGAGTGACCGAATGAGGCTAGATAGCATCTAAAACATCCAATAATTGACCCTGACACTATAGGGCAGTGATGGCGAACCTTTTAGAGGCCGAGTGCCCAAAATGCAACTCAAACCCAACTTACTTATAGCAAAGTGCCAAGACAAAAATTAAAAAAAAAAAAACACATAGGTGTTTTATATAGGGACTTCTGTAATAAACGTTAAAAAATCCTGGCAGTGTACTGTTGTCCGCTGCTCGCCTAAAACTGTTGTATACTGTTCAGGGGAAGGATTGGGGCAGAGCTCAGGTACACCTGCAGCTGATAACCAGCATTATAGAGAGAATTGCCCCATTTTAATATTGATGTATTTTATTTATAGCTATGTCATATGTCACATATAGGGGTCTGCTGACCTTTATACGTGACCCCAATCCCAGTGGTGTAACAAGACACCAGTGGGCCCTGATAGATAGATAGATAGATAGATCATTTTTCTAGATACATAGATATGAGAGAGACAGAGAGATAGATATGAGAGAGAGAGATAGATAGATACATAGATACATAGATAGGAGATAGATAGATACATAGATAGATAGATAGATACATAGATAGATAGATACATAGATAGATAGATAGATACATAGATAGATAGATAGATACATAGATAGATAGATATATGATACATAATAGATAGATAGATAGATATGAGATAGATAGATGATAGATACATAGATAGATAGATAGATACGTATAGAAAGTCCAAGCGGCACTATCTTAATTGAAAAAATAGATAGATAGATAGATAGATATGAGAGAGACAGAGAGATAGATAGATATGAGGGTGCTGGAAAGATATGAATAGCTGCATGATGTAGTTTATATTTACATGATAGAAGGGGAGAATGAGCTGATGCTACACTTTATGTATGTCATTTATTACCTTTCTATACTGCAGCTACATGCAGCCCGGGCTCTGGTGATTCCTCTTCCCTCCTCTCCTCTCCTATTGGCTGGTCGGGTCAGGTGACCAGCCCTCTGTGTGAGTCCCGGCTTTAGCAGGGGGGGAAGGCAGAGCGATGACTGCCTTCCTGCCGATATTACTGTGCTCAGGGGTCCCAAAAGAGCACATTGAACAGTGCAGCCTGTATTTAAGGGCCAGATCCTTATGCCCCTGCCCAATTCTATTATGTGGGAGCAGCAGTATCATGCTGCTCTCTTCTCCCGGCAGTGGTTTCTATGGGAACCACAATAACATTCAGCGCTCCCGCGTGCCCACAGGAACAGCTCTGCGTGCCGCATGTGGCACGCGTGCCATAGGTTCGCCATCGCTGCTATAGGGAATGGCATGCAGAGGCAGCGTCAGGCTAGAGAGTGTCATGGCGACATACCCTAAATGGAATCAGGTTTCACCAAAGGAGGTGAAATGATTTCCTATGTGAACAAAAGGTTGACGGTATATTTAGTCGATAACACAGCATGGTGGCGACATAGTGACCAAGTTCCATAACATATCTGGTGAAACACCTGAAAAATGAGCCTGACACAGCTCGTTTGCTAAGGGGACGACATGTGGAGGCAGCCATGGAGACGACTTCCATGATTAAGAGCGACAGTATGGGGCATTCATATTGCGCTGCTATGATTGCAACTTCAGGTCTCCAGCATGGCGGCGACAGATGGGCCGAGTTCCATTATGTATCTGGTGAAACACCCGAAAATTCTGCCTGACACAGATCATTTGATAAAGGGATGCTGTGCTGTATTTCCTCTTGTGCTCCAGTGTCTGGGGTATAGAGAGTTGAAAGTTGCGCATGGAGACATTGGTGGACGCTGTGGAGGATCGTGGAGGCGAAATGGACAGGAAACAGCAGGGGCAGCATGCATGGATGCCTCTGAGGCTGCCTAATCTTGGGATGGAGCTGGCGGTCCGCTGCCAGGCGAGCTTTCGCCTGTCCAAGCCCCTGTCTCTCGGCTCCTCCCCACCCAAAATGGGCCTGGGGGCCAGAAGCGTTTACTTTGAAAAAATTATAATTTTCAAAGCAGGCCGGGTCGTTTGAATATTTCATCTAGGAATAATGGAATATCATAGTGGTTCTATTTTTTTATTTTTTTCGGAAATGGTTCCATAGTCGATAACACAGCATGGTGGCGACATAGTGACCAAGTTCCATAACGTATATGGTGAAACACCCGAAAAATGAGCCTGACACAGCTCTTTTGATAAGGGGACGACATGTGGAGGCAGCCATGGAGACGACTTCCATGATTAAGAGCGACAGTATGGGGCATCCATATTGCGCTGCTATGATTGCAACTTCAGGTCTCCAGCATGGCGGCAACAGATGGGCCGAGTTCCATTATGTATCTGGTGAAACACCCGAAAATTCTGCCTGACACAGCTCGTTTGATAACGGGACGATGTATGGAGGCAGTAAGGTAGTAGTAGATTAAAGGTGCTGCAGTTAAAACTATGTTAGTTGGATATTGGGATGGAGCTGGCGGTCCGCTGCCGGGCGAGCTTTCGCCTGTCCAAGCCCCTGCCTCTCGACTCCTCCCCACCCAAAATGGGCCTGGGGGCCAGAAGCGTTTACTTTAAAAAAAATTATAATTTTCAAAGCAGGCGGGGGCTACAAACAGCACTTCTAAGAACCTTTTGTATAAGATCAGGTGTAGTACTGTTCTTATAAGTAATTGGCCTGGTTATGGCAGGGGAGGGGAACGTAAACAGATGCGCAAGTAGTGCTGAAATAATATCGGTAAATGATAAAAGTTTGCCAGTATATTTTGTGGATTACACAGCAGGGTGGTGACAAAGTTAACAAGTTTGATGTGGAAGCCGTGAAAACAACCCAAAATTCTGCCTGATACAGCTTGTTTGCTAAGGGGACGATGTATGGAGGCAGCCATGGAGATGACGTGTGGAGGTAGCAATGGAGACAACGTGTGGAGGCAGTTATAAAGATGACGTGTGGAGGCTGCTATGGAGACAATTAGATTTGGATAGTGCCTGTATGTGGCAGTCCAAAAAAGTTTTCAAACCAGAGGACAGGGTAGGTGGCCCTCCAGAAAAATTAAATACATAGAGTACTATAGCTAGAGCCAGTTGGCCCTGGCAAAAAATATCCAGTTTCTTCTGCTTTAGTGTACCAAGAGGAGGAGAATGAGGAGGAGGAGTGCATACATTATTCAGGTTGAGCTGCTTTTACCTGGTGGAGAATGGAAATCCTGAGAAATCCAGGCTCTATTCATCTTGATAAGCGTCAGCCTGTCAGCGCTGTCAGTCGACAGGCGTATACGCTTATCAGTGATTAATTGCATTCATGCATTCTCACACTCCTTTCCTCTACAGGGATGAGAGTGGAAAGATTTTGCGTGTACCTTGGGTCCAGGAGAGTGAATACCCAGTAATCGGTGCTGGAATAAATTCTTTGAACGCGAGGGTCACGGGATAGGCAGCCTAGCATGAAATCTGCCATATGCGCCAGAGTCCCAACTCGCAAGAATTCACTCCCCTCACTGGCCTGACTGCCCATTTCCTCCTTCTCCAACTCCTCTTCTTCTGCCCGTACACGCTGAACAGTGAAGGACTGAGCAATGCTCCCCTCTTCTGTCTCGCCAACATTCTCCTTATCCTCCTCCACCTCCTCCGATACGCGCTGAGAAACAGACCTCAGGGTGCTTTGGCTATCAACAAGGGAATCTTCGTCCCCTGTCTCTTGTGACGAGCGCAAAGCTTCCGACTTCATGCTGATCAGAGAGTTTTTCAACAGGCCAAGCAGCGGGATGGTGAGGCTGATGATGGCGGCATCGCCACTGACCATCTGTGTTGACTCCTCAAAGTTACTCAGCACCTGACAGATATCAGACATCCACGTCCACTCCTCATTGTAGACTTGAGGAAGCTGACTGACCTGACTACCAGTTCTGGTGGAAGTTGACATCTGGCAGTCTACAATCACTCTGCGCTGCTGGTAAAATCTGGATAACATGGTTAATGTTGAATTCCACCTCGTGGGCACGTCGCACAACAGTCGGTTGGAGGCCCTGAGAGTGGCAGCATCTGTGCTGGACTTCCTGAAATGCGCACAGATGCGGCTCACCTTCGTGAGCAAATCAGACAGATTGAGGTATGTCTTGAGGAACCGCTGAACTATGAGATTTAACACATGGGCCAGGCAGGAAATTTAATGCCGAAAATTTAATGGGCCAGCACACCGCTAATTGGTGCACTGGCTTAACACCTCACCTTTAAGAATCCTGCCTCTTCCTGTGTCCCCTGCCGGATCTTTGTGCCTCATAGCCTTAGAGAAAGCTTCCAAGTGAGTATTCCTGCGTTCCTGTGTATTCCTGCGTTCCTGTGTATTCCTGCGTTCCTGTGTGTCCCCGCTCCTGAGTCCTGTGTTGCCGTGTTACCTAAGTTCCTCCGTGTTGCTGTGTTCCGTGTGCCTGTGTTTCCGTTCCCACCTGCCTGGACCTCCTGTTGCTGACCCCGGACTTGGACTTGACGTTGCATCTCTGCCGCCTGCCCTGACCCTGTGCCTGGACCTGACTACAAGATTGTCATCCGCTAAGGTACCTCGACCTCGGCTGCCACCGCGCGCTAGTCGCACCTGGGAACGACATAGTGGTATCCTGCCGCAGCAAGTCCAACCCGCCTTGCGGCGGGCTCTGGTGAATACCAGGTGCCGCTAGACTCCGGTCCCGGGTGTTGGCTAGTTCCATCTCCCACGGTGGTCCAGAGGATCAACTGTTCCTAACAGTAAGATCTGGCCATGGATCCCGCCGAGGTTCCGCTTCCCACTCGACCAAACTTTGCCGCCATAGTGGTCCAGCAATCCCGGGAGATTGCCGCTCAACGCGAACAGCTGGATCAAGTCACCACCCTGCTGCAACAGCTGCTAGCCGCCCAGCAACAGGTTCCCGTGTCTGCTCCCGTGGCTCCTGCAACCCCGGTCTGCCTTCCTGCTGCGGAACCACGACTACGGCTGTCTATGCCCCGCAAATTTGACGGAGACCCCAAACAGTGCAGGGGTTTTATTACTCAATGCTCTCTACAAATAGAACTCATGCCCTCGCAATTTGTCACGGAGCGTTCCAAGGTGGCATTCTTCGTCAGTCTTCTGTCTGGGAAAGAAGCCCTGGCCTGGGCCACTCCTCTTTGGGACAGAGGCGACCCGGTCACGGCTACTCTTGCGGCTTTTCTGGCGGAATTACGGGCCGTTTTTGAGGAACCAGCACGGGCTTCTTCTGCTGAGACTGCATTGTTGAACCTGTGCCAAGGCAACTCTGTGGGAGAGTATGCAGTTCAATTCCACACCCTGGCCTCTGAACTTGTCTGGAACGATGCAGCTCTCATCACCACCTTTAAGAAAGGACTCTCGCCGCAGGTCAAAGATGCGATGGCGGCTCGGGATCTACCGTCAACTCTGGGTGGTCTCATCACACTGGCCACTCGGATTGATGTCCGCTTTAAGGAACGTGCCGAGGAACTTCACTCTGAGCATCCTCGAGCTCAGGTAAGACATTTTCCTCGCCTAGCACCTGCCTTCCAAAGGCCGCTCCAGCCTCCGCCTGTATCGTCTGCTGAGGAACCCATGCAGGTGGACAGAATCCGGCTCTCTCTACAAGAGCGTTCCAGAAGACGACAGGAGAACCTTTGTCTGTATTGTGGCAATCCAGGGCACTTCATCGGGACTTGTCCTGTTCGCCCCCAACGTCCGGGAAACGCCAGCACCTAGGGCTCTTGGGAGAAGCGTCCCTAGGTGTCAGCCAAGCTTCTCCACACCTGATTATTCCTGTGTTCCTCAGCGTAGACACCGGCACCCAGATCCAAGTTTCTGCTTTCCGGGATTCAGGCTCTACAGCGAACTTTATGGCTGCAGCCCTGGTCTCCCGGCATCACTTCCCAGTGGTTCGTCTTGAGAAACCATTGTCCATTGCCTCAGTCAGTGGCCAGATTCTTTCCGTGCCCATCCGGTTTCACACAGAACCCCTGCTTCTGCAAGTTGGAGCCTTACATAAAGAAAGACTTTGTTTTTTTGTACTACCCCAAAGCACTTCCACCCTCCTGTTGGGGTTGACCTCTGCTGGACTGGTCTTCTGGGGAGATTCTCCGTAGGGGCCCAGCTTGTTCTTCTCATTGTATAGAGATCCCTCGTCCGCTTCCAGTCTGGAATTCCACCTTGTCTCCCAAGCCCCTGGAGGGGCTCCCCGCTCCATACTTGGATTTCGCAGATGTGTTCTCCAAAAAACAGGCTGAGACTCTTCCTCCACATCGTCCCTACGATTGCCCCATCGACTTGCTGCCCGGCTCTTCTCCTCCACAGGGTTGGGTGTACCCGCTCTCGGTACCCGAGACAGCCGCCATGTCTGAATATATTAAGGAAAATCTGCAAAAAGGTTTCATACGTAAATCCTCCTCTCCAGCTGGCACAGGTTTCTTTTTTGTCACCAAGAAAGATGTCTCTCTTCACCCCTGTATGACTATCGCGGTCTTAACAAAGTCACCGTTAAGAATCGCTACCCCTTGCTGCTGATCACAGAGTTGTTTGATCGTCTACGGGGCGCGAGAGTCTTTACCAAGTTGGATCTTCGTGGTGCCTAACAATCTTATTCGCATCAGGAAGGTTGACGAGTGGAAGACCGCCTTTAACACCCGTGATGGGCATTTTGAATATTTAGTTATGCCCTTTGGACTTTGTAATGCACCAGCCGTTTTCCAGGAATTTGTGAATGATATTTCCGGGACTTATTGTACAGTTGTGTTGTGGTTTACCTGGATGACATCCTCGTGTTTTCTGCTGATCTCGAGTCCCACCAGTCCCACGTACGGCAAGTGCTCAGTCACCTCAGGACTAACCCTCTCTATGCCAAACTGGAAATATGCCACTTTCATCAAAGGAGCCTTCCATTCCTTGGCTACATTATTTCCGACAGAGGCCTGCAGATGGATCCCGCTAAACTATCCGCAGTTCTTCAGTGGCCACGCCCAGTGGGACTGCGTGCTATCCAAAGATTCCTGGGCTTTGCTAATTATTATAGGCAATTCATTCCACATTTTTCATCCCTGGTAGCTCCACTGGTGGCGCTAACAAAGAAAGGTGTCAATTCTCGTCTCTGGCCTCCAGCGGCTGAGGAGGCCTTCACGAGATTGAAGAGAACCCGTCATGCAAAATAACCCCCCTAAACTAAATATATTTTTATAAACTGCCATTAGAGAGCATTACCTCTATCCCTTCATTGTTTCTCTACATGCCTGTAAACCTAAGCAATGAGGTCCTAAAGCTGTATGCAAATGACCTGTGAAATCTCCAATGAAGCATTAGCATATTCAAGCTGTCCACCTTATTCATGAGTGGGAGGCACAGCCACACCCCCAGTGCTTGACTGACAGCCTGTATAATGATGTGAGGCTGTATAATGATGTGCTTCCTGGTGCTGGTGGCCACGCCCTCTGCAGCCTGTGTGTGCATGTGTGTGTGTTTAGGAGAGATACAGCAGCTCCAGGCAGCCATGTTACAGCAGAACATGTCAGATTCATGTGTAGCTGATGTCTGTGTTTCTCACCTGTATATTAGGAGGATGCAGCATGTCAGCAGATGCAGCACACACACTAGCCATGCTTTACCAATCATTACACAGACGTGAGCAGGGGGAGGAGAGGGGAGGGGTAACAGGTGTGACATCACTGCCCATGTGACCAGCCTCATTTATATGATAAAGAATAGATAATTTTATAATGATTAATGTATGAAATGACTAGATAAGGCTGGGATGGGATCCTTGTGAGCTGCTCCAACAGGTAGAGGTGACAGGACAAGTGGCAGAGACCTGATGACAGGTGTCCTTTAAAGACTGTTTTTTCCTCTGCATCTGTTCTTACCAGACCTGATACCGAAAAGCCATTTTTTCTAGAAGTCAATGCCTCTTCCGTAGGAGCTGGAGCGGTTCTTACCCAGAAGGGGCCTAGGGGCCGAACTCTCTCCTGTGGCTTCTTCTCCAAAAATTTTTCCTCCGCAGAGAGGAATTATTCTATTGGGGATCGTGAGCTTCTGGCTATCAAGCTTGCCTTGGAGGAATGGCGACATCTGTTGGAGGGAGCTTGATTTCCAGTCAGCATTTTCACGGACCACAAGAACCTCCAGTACCTACAGACAGCTCAACGGTTGAACCCACGTCAAGCCCGGTGGTCCCTCTTCTTTTCCCGTTTTGACTTCCAAATCCATTTTCGCCCTGCCGAAAAAAAAACATCAAGGCTGACACCCTGTCACGTGCTTCCGATGTTATGGGGGAGGACTATGCTCCGAGACACATCATTCCTCCAGAGAGGCTTGTGCTGGCAACCGTTGACCTTCGGCAATTACCTCCCGGCAAGACTTATGTACGACCTGGGCTTCGAAAGAGGATCCTGACCTGGGGACATTCTTCTCGAGTGGCTGGGCACCCAGGGGTACAGCGATCTGTGGCCCTGGTTTCCCGTTTCTATTGGTGGCCTGATTTGGTCAAGGACGTTCGGGATTTTGTGCGGTCTTGTGCCTCTTGTGCTCGCAATAAGCCCTCATGACAAAAACCAGCTGGTCTTCTGTTGCCGTTACCCGTGCCTACCTGCCCGTGGTCTCACGTGGCTATGGACTTCATTACTGATCTGCCGCCATCATCTGGCAATATCGTTATCTGGGTGGTAACAGACCGCTTTTCTAAGATGTCCCATTTTGTCCCTCTGCCAGGTTTGCCTTCAGCCCCACATCTTGCCAGTTTCTTCTTCCAGCACGTCTTCCGGCTTCATGGCCTTCCCCGGCACATCGTTTCTGATCGAGGTGTTCAGTTCGTGTCCAAGTTCTGAAATTGGACTTTTCCTCTGCCTATCATCCTCAGTCCAACGGCCAAGTGGAGAGGGTGAATCAGACTTTGGGGTGCTATCTCCGCCACTTTGTGTCCGCCAGTCAGGACGACTGGGCTTCTCTTTTACCATGGGCGGAGTTTTCCTACAATTCCCTGGACTCCACTTCTGCTGGATCTGCTCCCTTCTTTATTAATTACGGACTGCATCCACGGCCTCCTCTTCCGTGACCTGTGTCTGCAGATATTCCTGCTGTGGAGGACTTGGTACAGGATCTAAAAGCCATCTGGGAACAAGTCTGTACCTCATTGCTCCAAACCTCTGCCAAGACCAAGCGTCAAGCGGACAAGAAACGGTCTTTCCCTTTCTTAGCTCCTGGTGACAGGGTTTGGTTATCCTCAAGGTATGTCCGACTGAAGATCCCTGGCTACAAATTGGGACCCCGGTTCTTGGGTCCATTTGAAATTCTCATTCGCATCAACCGGGTGGCCTACAAATTGCGGCTGCCTCCTAGCATGCGCATACCCAACTCCTTCCACGTTTCCCTCCTCAAGCCAGTCATCTTAAACCACTTTGCCCGACAAGTTCCTCTCCCTCACCACAAGCGGACTCTACTGATGTCTTCGAGGTGAAGGAGATCCTGGATACTAAGACAGTGAGAGGTAGGTGGTTGTTTCTGGTAGACTGGAAAGGATTTGGTCCTGAGGAGAGATCTTGGGAGCCAGAGGATAACATCCTGGACAAGAGACTGCTCCAACGTTTTCTCAGGCCCAAGAAGAGAGGGAGGCCTAGGGGGGGGTACTGTCACGGGTGCTCCCGTGATCCCTGTCTCGGATTGTGGGCGCATCCATGCTCCCCCGTGTGTCCCCGCTGCAGCCCGGTCTCATCACTCACCTCTCCCGGCTCCTGCTCTTCCCCGGACTGCCGTGCGCACACGTCTCTGCCGCTTAGGGCGCGCGCGCGGCTCCTGACAAAAATTTAAAGGGCCAGCGCACCGCTAATTAGGATCCTGTGTCCCCTGCCAGATCTTTGTGCCTCATAGCCTTAGAGAAAGCTTCCAAGCGAGTATTCCTGCGTTCCTGTGTATTCCTGCGTTCCTGTGTATTCCTGCGTTCCTGTGTGTCCCCGCTCCTGAGTCCTGTGTTTCCGTGTTACCTAAGTTCCTCTGTGTTGCTGTGTTCCGCGTGCCTGTGTTCCCGTTCCCACCTGCCTGGACCTCCTGTTGCTGACCCCGGACTTGGACTTGACGTTGCATCTCTGCTGCCTGCCCTGACCCTGTGCCTGGACCTGACTACGAGATTGTCATCCGCTAAGGTACCTCGACCTCGGCTGCCACCGCGGGCTAGTCGCCCCTGGGAACGACATAGTGATATCCTGCCGCAGCAAGTCCAACCCGCTTTGCGGCAGGCTCTGGTGAATACCAGGTGCCGCTAGACTCCGGTCCCGGGTGTTGGCTAGTTACATCTCCCGCGGTGGTCCAGAAGATCCACTGATCCTAACAAAAACCCATGCATTTTTTAATGGACTGCTTAAAAACGGACCGAAAACGGGTTCAAGACGCCACATGTGACCGCAGCCTACGTCAAACCTTTTACCATTCCCCTTACTCCACCTCCACACAGTTCCTTTGAGGATGATGCCAAACATGACGTTTTTGGTCGTTTTTAAGCATGCGTTTCAGTCCATTTAAAAAATGCATCCGTTTTTGACCGTTTACGATGCGTTTGGCTGCTTACAACCTGTTTATCTATTAAGATAATTGGGAAAAATGGACAGAAGCGGTCAAAAAACGAATGCGTTTTTTTTAACTGACTGAAAGCGCATGCTTAAAAACGCACTAAAAACGCCATGTGTGGCATCACCCTGATTCTTTATATAGTGCACACAGATTACGCAGCTCTGCACAGAGCTTGCCAAATCAGTCCCTGTCATCAATGGGGCGCACAATCTAATCAACCTAGCAGTATGTTTTGGAGTGTGGGAGGAAACTGGAGAACCCGGAGGAAACCCAGGCAAACACAGAGAGTGCAATCCCCGAAAACAGCAAACAGTCCGACAAAAGTGCGATCCGCAACCCTTAGTAAATGAGTCCCTATGCCTTTCCATACAGTAGCAGAAAGTGAAGGAAACCAAGCCCCTCCAGGTTTCCACAACTCCAAGAGATCTACTGTAGAACCCCTGGCTAGTTTTGACCATTATGTTTATATTGATGCCATTGGAGTGCCAAGGGGGGGTGGTCTAGATGAATTTAAGGCTTGAGATCAGGTGAAAACAGTATTTGAGTCCATAATCACCATTGTAACAGTAAACAAAAATGTGGACTGGATTAATTATAAATACTATAACCAACAGGGATGCCCTTTCTGGGTTGGCAGAACAGTTAGCCACTGCCTCCCGAATGACCCTCCAGAACACATTGGCCCTAGACATGATGCCGGCGCAGAAAGATGTAAGATGATTGGTGAAATATTGGTGACCTGTATTCCAGAGTCTTGTGTGCCTCTCAACCAAAACATCAGTCCCATAAAGTGTACCAAAGATAAGAGGTGATATGTAAGATATCACTCATCTAACTGACCAACAGAAGAGTTCGAGACACATGAGGGTGGGTGAGTCAGGTGTTAGGGAAAGAAGGTTAGAAAATGTATTAGGGGGGAGAAATTTTAAGGTTATGCTTAGTAGGCGCTTCTGTTCACAAAATCATTTGTTAACCTTGTGATCAGATACCTGTGTACAACTGCTGTGAAATTACTCTACTCTAAAGATAGCGGCTGTGTCCAAAGACTACTCCCAAAGATGGCGCCTGTGTCCAAAGACTACACCCAAAGATGGCGCCTGTGTCTGAAGACTACTCCCAAAGATGGCGCCTGTGTCCAAAGACTACTCCCAAAGATGGTGCCTGTGTCCAAAGACTACTCCCAAAGATGGCGCCTGTATCCAAAGACTACACCCAAAGATGGCGCCTGTGTCTGAAGACTACTCCCAAATATGGCACCTGTGTCCAAAGACTACTCCCAAGTATGGCACCTGTGTCCAAAGACTACTCCTAAAGATGGCGCCTGTGTCTGAAGACTACTCCTAAAGATGGCGCCTGTGTCTGAAGACTACTCCTAAAGATGGCGCCTGTGTCTGAAGACTACTCCTAAAGATGGCGCCTGTGTCTGAAGACTACTCCCAAATATGGCGCCTGTGTCTGAAGACTAATCCCAAAGATGGCATCTGTGTCTGAAGACTACTCCCAAAGATAGGGCCTGTGTCAAAAGACTACTCCTAAAGATGGTGTTAGCACCTGAGATAAGACTGGAATGTGCCCACCCTGAAGCCTTGGTTATTTCGGATCTTCCTACCATGAAGAGACAACAACGGGTACCCCTCTCTTGGTGGGGAAATGGACAAAAACACAATAAAACATGTTATTAAAAATTGTTGAATCTTTATTAATACAAAAAAAACACACAAAAATACCAGTGTAGTTACTGCTGGTGATGTATACAAATAATGTTATGTACAATAAAAACACAGTGGTTTGGCACAGATGAAAAACGGATAAACCTGGACAGGGGAGAGAGGTTATAGTGTACTAGAGCAGGTGAATAGGGAGCTGGGCAATGCAGTATATTGGGTATGTGATATATGTAGGCTATAAGGACAATAATTATTGTATAATATCCAATGTATTTGAACAAATTCAATTGTCCCTTGTTCTCAGCAGGTATCTAGATCCACTGTTACAATATACATATACACAGCTACCTGTCGGCCTTAGATAACTAATATGGTATATAGTTCACATTCTGAAAATATCTATATTGAACATGCACGGTGCACTTTATTCATCATGGTCTATGACAATGTAAGATATTTATCACCGGTATAAATTTTATCATATTTATGAAATCTGTGATACTGTTATGAGTTTATGGATGTGCATGCCATTCATCAGTCATATGCGTATATGTGTATCCTGCCATCCTGTGGTAACTAAATTGATGTGTAACATATGCAGTAACCAATATGGTATATAATACATGTCCACTATACATTTTGCTTAACTATGTTAACTCTGTATGTTAACCAAATTGGTGTGTAACACATGCAGCAACCAATATGGAATAATACATGTTCACTGTATATTTTGCTCTCCCATGTTAACCCTTTAAAATCATATGTAAATGCACTGTGCACTTTATATTAATAATACATGTTCAATGTATATTTTGCTCTCCCATGTTAACCCTTTAATATCATATGTAAATGCACTGTGCACCTTATATTTCAGTAGGTACCTATGGCAATTTATAGTATCCATCACTGTTTTATATAAAAAGAACACTGTTGGTATCATCACTGTTAAAAAAATTTTTAGCATTCTTCACTGGTTTAAATTTTTGTTTAATTTACGTAAACAGCAATATTTGGACATCCGTGTAATTTATTTTGGATGAATAGCGTTACTTATCAACTATATTGCACTATTGTTATATTTACAATTCATATACACCCTTGTCACTATTTAAATGCACTTCTTTTAACTGCAGTACCATAGCTAAACATCTTCATGTATGGGGCGCCTTTCACGCATGCGCCTTTAACTTGAAATCCTGCTCTGAACAGGTTCCGTGATCTTAGGTGACTGCACATCACGCCGGGCTGATCATGTTCCCGTGCTCTCGCGAGATCACAACACGTGACCCGGAAGCTTGCAGGCACGTGATCGCCCATTAACACTCTCATTGGCTCAAGTTTCTCTTATATTCCCCTGGTACTAAAGAGACGCCACCCCCCAGACGAAGGCTCCCCTAGAGCCGAAACGCGCGTCGGGGACGCGGTCCTAACCTGGCAGCGGTGCTTTGCAACATCCTTTACTGGTAAGAGCTGGCATACCTTTCTAGATAGCCCTTAAAGACACTATCATCCTCCTTTATATAGGAGTCTCTCTGCATCTACTCTACACATGTATCACATGGAGCTATCACATACCCAATATACTGCATTGCCCAGCTCCCTATTCACCTGCTCTAGTACACTATAACCTCTCTCCCCTGTCCAGGTTTATCCGTTTTTCATCTGTGCCAAACCACTGTGTTTTTATTGTACATAACATTATTTGTATACATCACCAGCAGTAACTACACTGGTATTTTTGTGTGTTTTTTTGTATTAATAAAGATTCAACAATTTTTAATAACATGTTTTATTGTGTTTTTGTCCATTTCCCCACCAAGAGAGGGGTACCCGTTGTTGTTTATGTAGCTTTGGACTAAACAATGCGTTATAAGAGCAGGCCACGCCACATAAATACTTTGGTTAGTCACTACATGTACCACATAACTTAGTGGAATCTGGTGGGCCCCCATCTCTGTATCCAACCTATTTTCTACCATGAAGAGACTCAGAACAAATCTGGCAACACCCTCTCTTGTTTCTATATGAGTTTGTGTACTTCCTTGAATAAAGCTGACCAAGAGGGAATTATACCGGAATACTTACTTCTGTCTGGTGTAGTCCTTATGCATGTACTTGGTATAAATCAATTTGGAAAGGAGCAACAACTCATATAAAAAAGGTGTTTCCTCATAAGGAGATTGTCCAACTGTGACAACATGGCAGGTCCTTTATCTCGGGGTGGGGGGGGTCATCAGCTCACAAATTTTTTTTTTTAAATTTGACCATATTTCCCGCTATCCCACCCCACCCTAGTGGCAAATAAGCCCCTGCTTGTGATGTCATCCTTGGTTTGGCGCTACACAGGATATTTTAATGCACATTATTTTATCATATATCACTGTGTATGTTTAGAAAAAGGGTCTGTGACCCAAAATGTGTTACCAAAAAGACAAGAAAAGACTAATGTTTTAAAGACTAAAAGTCATTTTTATTGTGAATAAGAGGAATGAGGTCCATGTTATAATCTTCATCTATCTTCAATTTAGTGTCCCCCAGGATTGAGTCCTCTGCTGGGGTTACACTAGAGTCCCTTTTGCTGTTGTGACATAACACGAGGCGCCGTCCTCCTGCCTTTTGTTTCTTTCGTTTTAGCATAAAAGGCTGAAGGTTCACCTCTTCTTCACGGAGAGAAGTTTAGAGTCACTTGCACATTGAATTCCAGGGCTTTTCGGATACCCTGGGCCAGCTATGCCATCACTTCTGCCGCCAGTAGTTAATAATTTAGTTGTAAGATATCATGAGCTTCCAACCACTGGGACTGTGGATGGAGAAGGAGAGTTAGGAAGAGGAGGCAGAGCTGGAGCAGTTAAAACACCAAAGGTAGAGAAAGATTCAGTTCACTCATATCCCGTATAAAATGCTGCAGGTGTGCAAGTAATTGGGCTTTGATTTTAGAGTGCTGAAATCTCAACCGCATCTAAAGCCACGGTCACACGTGGCGCGTTATGAACGGACACCTAGCGGTACGTGTGACTGCGGCCTAATAGGGAAGGTTAGGAAGGGTCTGCTCTGGTGTTTGTGTAGCGCCCGCCCTGTACCTGATGGTCCAGGAGATGTGCAGCCTCCCCCAGCTATAGGTGGTTGTTTGTTTATGTGGCCACAACCTCTGCACAATGTAGTCGTGCCAAGACAAGACAATTCTGTATTGGCAGACACTGGGTCACCTTCAGCAAAGCACCAAAAGTTAAGTCTCATATAACAGGGGTAAGTGTTAGGGTACAGCCTGCAGAGGAGGTTATCACACGTATCAGTGTAGACCTTTGTGAGAGCAGCCAACATGCACAGAGACCATGTAGCAATGGCGGCTGTCGGGCCACTTGTTGTATATAAGTGTCAGGTTGGAGGTTGAGAAAGAGAAAAACTCTCCAAGTGTCTAGGAAAAGTGTTGAGGAGAAGTGCAGCCATGAACTTACCTGATTTTGATGCTGCTGGATGAAGGAAATGGCCTTGACCAGACAGAGTCGGATCCTCCGTTTTTCCAGCAGGAACGCGTGGAGCAGGATGGTGGCCACGACTCCATGGAGGGCTAGCCGCACTGAGCAGGAGCTGGGGGAAGGTGGTGATGCTTGGGTCCGCTGGAGTAGTTACTGTTACAGCAGTGTCCGAGTATGTGGTCCACTCCGTGGCTTAACCCTTTCATGTATTGCAGGTGCACATGGAGATCACAAACTGACACCCCCTATTCTTTGGCACCAGCACCACAGCAGCACAGGAAGAATCTGAAGAACCTGCAGGACACAAGACCAGGGGATTGGGGTGAAATTAGTGGCTTGTGGTACCTGATATGGAGACCATCAACCACCAAGGAGGATTGTAGTCATATATTTACCGTGACGCTCTCTGTCCTGCTCTGCTGCTTCTGCTGCTGCAGAAAGATAAAAATATCAGTCATGTCACTGCACGGATACAGATAAGGGAGGAATATAGTGCCCAGAACAACTACCACCATCATCCCCATTCACCTTAACGTGCATTAACACAATGGCCCAGATTTATCATTAGTGACGCAAACTGCAGGTAGTGCATTTGCCACATTATTGAAGACTGGCACTCGGTAATAATCTGGTGCACCCTCCATGCATCAATCCCGTTCATACTAAGTGCAACAGTTTTTTGGTGCACTTAGTTTAATGGCCGTGCGCCCCAATTATTTCAGATTTGCAACATAAATGTGGGGCCCAATGCGAATCGGCACTGGAACGCCCCTTTATGTGCAAAGTTTTTGTGGTTGTTGCGGCGGACAGAGTGCAGCCATGACACAAAACTGGCACAAACACATCGTAAATACATGTGCAGGCAGTTTGCGCAAAATACGCCTGAAAACTGGGGCTGACAGTTTTATAAATCTGGGCCAATACTTGTCGCCACTAGGGAGAGCTCCTTGCATTTACTTTTGCTATACTCTGTTAGAGGAGTGATATACATCCCACTGCAGAGAGCGCCCCCTAGCGTCCTCTATAGGTAGAGAGACAGTAAGCTGCTACTCACGTCTGCTTCCTGCTGCCTCTGCTAAAACACTTTGGTGTCCACCACCTGCGTCTTGGCCTAAAGGAAAAATTAAGTAGATAAATCATCTGCATGTGACGAGTAATAAGTCTATAAAATAGTAAAAATTAAGATGGTACTAGGTCATGTCCTGTTGATGCTGAGAGGGGCAGAACTCAATGCAGAAAGTATATGCCCCCCCGTTGGGAAAGCAAAAAGGAACATCTATCATAGGGCAAAGTATAATATTGCCCCCAGAACTTGCTATATCTATCAGGAGGTTCCAGCTGCGGCGGTCTGACCTAGCATAGAATTGCGCCCTAGCCGGTGCCTGAACACTAGCCCATTGTGCCAGCCCATTGCATGGACCAGCACATCTCTGCCCAACTGGTGTCAAAGCTGGAGAAGTCTCCGCACTGTGCCGGAAATTATGACTAAGTCAAGGCTTGTACGCCTATTTTCAGACGTACAAGCTGTGAGAAATCCCCCTTAGTCCTCTTTACAGCACATACTTACTGGATAGACAGGTCGCTGTGTCCGGCCTTGTCCTCTTCTTCCTCCATTACTTCCTCAGGTTCCTCTTCCTCCTCGCTATGAGACAAAGAACATAAATGAAGTCTCTATTAATACATAAGTATAAATCTAGTTCATAGTGTCTGAATGGGGTAGAGGTCATGTGAAATGAAGTTTGTGACCCCCCACCCCTGTTCTCCAGCAGTGTCCCTGTATCCTCACCCGGGGTATAGACTTACATGGTATCCAGGGTATAAAATGGAACAATCTTCCTCCTCCTTCTCCTAAATAGAAAACACATCACTGCTTACTGGTGGTGCCAAAGCCACGAACCCAAAAACAGCCTCATATAAACCTCCTGTGACCTCCAATAAGAATTTACTTAAAGAAAACTAACTACAGTAAAGAATGAGCCCCTTGTATTTGGGGTCCTATACAGAATAAAAGTATCAGGTAATTACCGTTTCGGGGCTTTCGATCTTATCACTCGCCGCCACCACCTGTTTGGGGAATGTGATAAGATACATGATATACACATAAATACAGAATATTCTAATGCAAAGACACGATATGAAGAATTAATCCAGGCACCATATGTACTATAGGCCGGTCCCTCTTCGCATTCCCACAGGGGGAGTATTATGAGTGGTGCTTGATGTAGTGATTCCTGATAAATCTACCCCAATTAATTGTATCATTATATAGAACTGTGATATACTTACTCCAATGTCTCCTCATCCTTGTCCTCCTTCTCCTCGTCTTCCTCACTCTTATCCCAGATGTTTCCATTCTGTACGATCTCCACCTCCACCTTTCTGATGTTCATCCTCTCCACCATCTCCTTCAATTCCTCCTTCAACAGATCCAACTCCTTGATGTTAATCTCTTCCACCAATGTCTCCTCCACCTCTCCGATGTTCTTCTCCTCCATCTTCCACCACTCGTCCTCCATCTCCTCAGACTCCCTGCTGTTAAATGGCTCCACCAACGTCTCCTCCACCTCCCCGATGTTCATCTTCTGCTTTATCTGCATCAACTCCTCCTTCAACTTCTCCAACTCCTCCAACTCCTCTATGATGTTCTTCCTCTCCTCCATCTTCCACCACTCGTCCTCCATCTCCTCCACCACCGTCTCTTCCACCTCTCCGATGTTATTCCTCCTCTCCGCCATCTCCCACAACTCCTCCTCCAACTCATCCAACTCCCTGATGTTAAACTCCTCCACCAAAGTCTCCTCCATCACCTCGTCGTCCTCCATTCTATAAATAAATAAGACACTAAGTTTCATGGACACGATCATCTCTAAAGGCATTTGTGGACATAAGGGAATAAAAGTAAAAATTTACCAAAATCATCAACTTGTACCGGAACACAACCCAAGGCTACATTTATATGAAATATACCCCCTGGCCGTAGCATACGTCAGACGCACTGGAGAGGAGCAGAGGTGACCCACTCCCCTCTCCATAAAAAATAATAAGATAGAGTGTATTCTATCTTTTTGTGGGTATGGAACATGTTGTGTTCACCGGACCATTCCGTGCGATGTGTGAATGTAGCCTTATCCCAGAATCTACCAATATACAGCAGCTGTATACAGTGAACTCCCCCTAGTGGTGGCTGCTGGAAAACACTTTAACATTATGATATAAAACAGACCAGGACTCCCCATAGACCCCAGAGCAGTGACATCACCCCCTCTATAGTAGATACACCAATGCCCCCCTCATCCATCTACAGGGGCCCCATCTATCTATAGATCTCCTCCATAAGGAGCGTTATCACACATTCTATATTATAGCAAAGATAGACTTACCGCACAAATCGCTCAAAAATCACCAACCAGCACCAACTCTGTACAGGATGAGAAGTGAAGAAGTGGCCATTACTGAAGCGGAGGGGACATAAAAGAAGAGAATGAAGGACACAAAAAGAGCTGAGGACACAGCGGACTTACCTCAAACACCTACAAAAACCCTCAGAGGTGTGAAAGTTCCGCAGCTCTTTATATCCCGGGTGATGTCATAATGTAGAGGGAGGGGCCAACAGAACATTCCCTGACATCACAAGCAGCAGCAGATTGCTGGGTCCTGATTGGTTAATGCAGGCATTTCATATGCGTGATGTCATAATATGTGGGGGAGGAGCCAACATCACCACACCAATCCAATCCCTTATAGACTAAATTGATACAATCTAATTGATCTATATACAGTGTATTTGTAGTCTTATAATTCTCTGGATCTGGGGGTTTTTACTGACGACTCTGTAGGATCAGGGCGGTTGGTGTTGATGCTGTCCTAGGCACTCTCAGCACTTACGCCCCCTATAGGAGCTGTCAAGCTAATGCCTCTGCCCATAACCCCCAGCACGTTACTGGAAGAGATCAGCGCTGGACCCAGGGGGAGTCTTCAATGATCCACTGCTAGCATTATGTTCAAAAAAAGGTTCAGGCAGCGTTCACACAAGGCGTTTGCATTTTGTTTAGAAATACATTGGGAAAAATTCTTCATCACATGTAGTGACATGTTATTAGTGAACGAAGGCCGCTGCTGGACATGTTATTAGTGAGGGGAGGCCGCTGCTGGACATGTTATTAGTGAGGGGAGGCCAATGCTGGACACGTTGTTAGTGTGGGGAGGTCGCTGCTGGACATGTTGTTAGTGAGGGGAGGCCAATGCTGGACATGTTGTTAGTGAGGGGAGGCCAATGCTGGACATGTTATTAATGAGGGGAGGCCAATGCTGGACATGTTATAAGTGAGGGGAGGCCGCTGCTGGACATGTTATTAGTGAGGGGAGGCCAATGCTGGACACATTGGGGCAGATTTATCAAGCTGTCTGAAAGTCAGAATATTTCTAGTTGCCCATGGAAACCAATCACAGCTCCCTTTTAAAATATTCATGAGCACTAGTAAAATGAAAGCTGAACTGTGATTGGTTGCCATGGGCAACTAGAAATATTCTGACTTTCAGACAGCTTGATAAATCTGCTCCATTGTTTGTGAGGGTAGGCCGCTGCTGGACGTGTTGTTGGTGAGTGGAGGTAGCTGCTGGACATGTCATTAGTGAGGGGAGGCCACTGCTGGACATGTTATTAGTGAGGGGAGGCCACTGCTGGACATGTTATTAGTGAGGCGAGGTCGCTGCTGGACGTGTTGTTGGTGAGTGGAGGTCGCTGCTGGACATGTTATTAGTGAGGGGAGGCCAATGCTGGACACGTTGTTAGTGAGGCGAGGTCGCTGCTGGACATGTTATTAGTGAGGGGAGGCCAATGCTGGACACGTTGTTAGTGTGGGGAGGTCGCTGCTGGACATGTTATTAGTGAGGGGAGGCCAATGCTGGACACGTTAGTGTAGGGAGGTCGCTGCTGGACATATTATTAGTGAGGGGAGGCCAATGCTGGACACGTTGTTAGTGTGGGGAGGTCGCCGCTGGACATGTTGTTAGTGAGGGGAGGCCAATGCTGGACACGTTGTTAGTGAGGGGCGGTCGCTGCTGGACATGTTATTAGTGAGGGGGGGCCAATGCTGGACACGTTGTTAGTGAGGCGAGGTCGCTGCTGGACATGTTATTAGTGAGGGGAGGCCACTGCTGGACATGTTATTAGTGAGGGGAGGCCAATGCTGGACACGTTGTTAGTGTGGGGAGGTCGCTGCTGGACATGTTGTTAGTGAGGGGAGGCCAATGCTGGACACGTTGTTAGTGTGGGGAGGACGCTGCTGGATATGTTATTTGTGAGGGGAGGCCAATGCTGGACACGTTAGTGTAGGGAGGTCGCTGCTGGACATGCTATTGGTGAGGGGAGGCCAATGCTGGACACGTTGTTAGTGTGGGGAGGCCAATGCTGGACACGTTGTTAGTGTGGGGAGGTCGCTGCTGGACATGTTGTTAGTGAGGGGAGGCCAATGCTGGACACGTTGTTAGTGTGGGGAGGTCGCTGCTGGACATGTTATTAGTGAGGGGAGGCCAATGCTGGACACGTTGTTAGTGAGGCGAGGTCGCTGCTGGACATGTTATTAGTGAGGGGAGGCCACTGCTGGACATGTTATTAGTGAGGGGAGGCCAATGCTGGACACGTTGTTAGTGTGGGGATGTCGCTTCTGGACATGTTGTTAGTGAGGAGAGGCCAATGCTGGACACGTTGTTAGTGTGGGGAGGTCGCTGCTGGACATGTTATTAGTGAGGGGAGGCCAATGCTGGACACGTTGTTAGTGTAGGGAGGTCGCTGCTGGACATGTTATTAGTGAGGGGAGGCCAATGCTGGACACGTTGTTAGTGTGGGGAGGTCGCTGCTGGACATATTATTAGTGAGGGGAGGCCAATGCTGGACACGTTGTTAGTGTGGGGAGGTCGCTGCTGGACATGTTATTAGTGAGGGGAGGCCAATGCTGGACACGTTGTTAGTGAGATGTATTACAATGATGTGTTTGCAATTCAAATGCAAAATGCATGAAACGCATCTGTGTTCTGTAAGTATCAACATGTGTTCTGTCTTGTATTATTAATACTGATGACTAGCAATGTCACACACCACTCGCTGCTACTAAGGAAATGTATCTACATGTGATGAAGAATTTTTGTCTAAACAAAATGCAAACGCCTTGTATGAACGCTGCCTGAACCTTTTGTTAAACCTAATGCTAGCAATGGATCATTGAAGACTCCCCCTGGGTCCAGCGCTGATCTCTTCCAGTAACATGCTGGGGGTTATGGGCAGAGGCATATAGGGGGCGTAAGTGCTGAGAGTGCACCTTCACTAATAACATGTCCAGCAGCGACCTCCCCTCACTAAAGACATATACTATAGGGGCTGGCAGGCTATACACTACAGGGGGCTGGCTGGCTATATACTCCAGGGGCTGGCAGGCTATACACTACAGGGGGCTGGCTGGCTATATACTCCAGGGCCTGGCAGGCTATACACTACAGGGGGCAGGCTGGCTATAGACTACAGGGAGCTGGCTGGCTATACACTACAGGGGGCTGACAGGCTATACATTACAGTGGGCTGGCTGGCTATATACTACAGGGGGCTGGCTGGCTATATACTCCAGGGGCTGGCAGGCTATACACTACAGGGGGCTGGCTGGCTATATACTACAGGGGGCTGGCAGGCTATACACTACAGGGGGCAGGCAGGCTATACATTACAGTGGGCTGGCTGGCTATATACTACAGGGGGCTGGCAGGCTATACACTACAGGGGGCAGGCAAGCTATACACTACAGGGGGCAGGCAGGCTATACATTACAGTGGGCTGGCAGGCTATACACTACAGGGGGCAGGCAGGCTATACATTACAGTGGGCTGGCTGGCTATATACTACAGGGGGCTGGCAGGCTATACACTACAGGGGGCAGGCAAGCTATACACTACAGGGGGCAGGCAGGCTATACATTACAGTGGGCTGGCTGCCTATATACTACAGGGGCTGGCAGGCTATATACTACAGGGGGCTGTGACCAATGCATTTCCCACCCTCGGCTTATACTCGAGTCAATAGGTTTTCGGTGGTAAAACTAAGTACCTCGGCTTATACGGTAACTAGCATGCGCGTGGCCTATGTAGAACCTATTACAGGAACAAAAATTAACAAACTACAAAACTAGTTCTACCAGAAATGAAGTGTCTTATATTATGATTTTGCCTCCTATATTAAGATGTTTCCCTTTGAATATATTGTTGAAAAAAATGACAATTACCACATCTATAGTTACTTTGTGGAACAGCTCTAATAAGCCAATTTTTTCAGGGGAACAGGACCTATTTAGAGGAATTTTTCCTTAGTGCTGTCTGGCTTCCCTACTGTGGGTGGCTGAAGTTTTAGTGTATCCAAATGGGGTGCTGGGTGAAGGGCACTTATGTGCCTAAAGTTTGGATAAAGTGTGTTGAGATGAGGTTCTTACTTGTGTGTTTTCTGTTTTCGGTGGTCAGACCCACTGGAACGTATTTCTCCAAATCAGCTCCGCCAAACCATCCTGCTCCACCATTACTTTAGTGACATTAACCCTAAATGTTAAAAAAATCTAGGACCCATCACCCACCCACCTCGCAAATACAATGCTATGAATATAGACGGATGGGCGTGGCCGACCGGAAGCTGAATACAGTGCGGCTTCCATGCCCGTGTTTGTTTACATGGGGCACGGACCAGAGCAATAGCCCCGCGGGACACCCGGACCGCGCCAGGAGGTAAGTCCTATTTTATTTTTTTAAGCAGCCCCATCCCGGCCACATTTGTTTTTTAATAAAGTCTCAGACATCCCCTTTAATTCAAGGTTATGTACCATAAGGATCATGGATTATAAACCAAATATACTAACATGTTGGCGGGTGCCCCCTTTATCAGGATATGCTCTTTTTTTAACTTCTTATGCCCTCGATTTTTAAGATAATATGCTTTATAAGCTATGCAAATGAGCCTGAGGGGCTCCAGGCTCCATTAACTTCATAAAAAGGTAAAAGAAGATCAGATCCTGACAAAGGGGGCACACACTAACATGTAAGTGTAGTCGGTTTATAATACTGATGGTAGATGTCCTTTAAAGGGGTTGTCCACTTTCTGCACTAAATGCATATGCTTTTTGTAAGGGAAAAGTTATACAATTTTCCAATATATTTTCTGTATCAATTCCTCACAGTTTTCAAGATCTCTGCTTGCTGTCCTTCAATAGGAAGATTCCAGTTCATAGAAATGTGTCCGTGGTCACGTGACGTCACACAGGTGCACAAGCCGTTGTTATCACACGCCTCTGATTACTCTCTGTGATAATGGCTCGTACACCTGCGTGTCTAATACATGACCATGGACAGATTTCTATGCACTGGCAGTAAACATAGAAGCTTCTTGTAGAAGGACAGCAAGCAGAGATCTAGAAAACCGCAAGGAATTGACACAGAAAGTAGATTGTTGTAGAAAGGAAGTAAATTTTTTTTAACTTTTCATTAAACAAACTATATCAACTATTTGCTGAAAGGGGACAACCCCTTTAACACTGGTGATCGGTGCTAGGACCAGTTGTGGGGCAGCGAGTGAGCCCTCTCCTTACACCCACAGCCAATGTGTCACGTACACATACATCACACATTGGTAAGGGGTTAAGCCCACTAGCGCCATACACCTATAGTGGCTCTAATTGGTATTGCAGTATAACTTGATTTACACTGTGGCGCAAGTAGATCACATGACCGACAAAGGTCACGTCCTCGCCCTAAAGCCCCAAATCTTTCTATTATATAATTCCAGTGACTGTGGGCACTGCACCCTCTCAGCACAGAGGAGAATCCCCTATAACGTCGTCTATAATATAGCGGGCCCACAGCTTTCTTCCAGAATATTCCCAGCAGTCGCGCCACGTGACGCGCTGACGTCACTGGTTGGCAAAGCGAACGACGGCAGACTCGCTACTCGCACTGATTGCTATTAATCACGCCAGCCACAAGATGGCCGCCGCCCTCCGCGTCACGCAGCGCCGCTCAGCCCCCTCCTCCTTGTGGTTTGTGCGTCGGCTCCGGCAGACGTCAGTTCCTGTAGGAGAGGAGGCCGGAGACGGACGCGGGTGAGAGCGGACAGGTGGGTAATCTATGCGGTGGAGTCCGCGGCGCCGCCCGGTGTCCTGTGGGTGTGAGGTAAAAATTAGGCGGGAAGACGCAGTGTGGTCAGTGAAGTGTGAGGGATGCGGCGGCTCCGGGGGGTGTGGTGAAACCTCCGCAGAGGCCGCGGTGTCTGCCCCAGGAGGACGGACGTATGAGGGGGGGGGCAAGATGGCGCAGGGTAATGCCAGTCATCACCTCGTGTGTGCTATACAGGGTCACATGTCTCTGTATACACATCTGTATATATACATCATATAATACCAGTCATCACCTCGTGTGTGCTATACCGGGTCACAGGTCTCTGTATACACATCTGTATATATACATCATACAATGCCAGTCATCACCTCGTGTGTGCTATACCGGGTCACAGGTCTCTGTATACACATCTGTATATATACATCATATAATGCCAGTCATCTCCTCGTGTGTGCTATACAGGGTCACATGTCTCTGTATACACATCTGTATATATACATCATATAATGCCAGTCATCACCTCGTGTGTGCTATACCGGGTCACAGGTCTCTGTATACACATCTGTATATATACATCATACAATGCCAGTCATCACCTCGTGTGTGCTATACCGGGTCACAGGTCTCTGTATACACATCTGTATATATACATCATATAATGCCAGTCATCACCTCGTGTGTGCTATACTGGGTCACAGACATCTGTATATATACATCATATAATACCAGTCATCACCTCGTGTGTGCTATACCGGGTCACAGACATCTGTATATATACATCATATAATACCAGTCATCACCTCGTGTGTGCTATACCGGGTCACAGGTCTCTGTATACACATCTGTATATATACATCATATAATGCCAGACATCACCTCGTGTGTGCTATACCGGGTCACAGGTCTCTGTATACACATCTGTATATACATCATATAATACCAGTCATCACCTCGTGTGTACTATACTGGGTCACAGGTCTCTGTATACACATCTGTATATATACATCGTATAATGCCAGTCATCACCTCGTGTGTGCTATACCGGGTCACAGGTCTCTGTATACACATCTGTATATACATCATATAATACCAGTCATCACCTCGTGTGTACTATACTGGGTCACAGGTCTCTGTATACACATCTGTATATATACATCATATAATGCCAGTCATCACCTCGTGTGTGCTATACCGGGTCACATGTCTCTGTATACACATCTGTATATATACATCGTATAATGCCAGTCATCACCTCGTGTGTACTATACCGGGTCACAGGTCTCTGTATACACATCTGTATATACATCATATAATGCTAGTCATCACCTCGTGTGTACTATACTGGGTCACAGGTCTCTGTATACACATCTGTGTATATATACATCATATAATGCCAGTCATCACCTCGTGTGTACTATACTGGGTCACAGGTCTCTGTATACACATCTGTATATATACATCGTATAATGCCAGTCATCACCTCGTGTGTGCTATCCCGGGTCACAGGTCTCTGTATACACATCTGTATATACATCATATAATGCCAGTCATCACCTCGTGTGTACTATACTGGGTCACAGGTCTCTGTATACACATCTGTATATATACATCGTATAATGCCAGTCATCACCTCGTGTGTGCTATACCGGGTCACAGGTCTCTGTATACACATCTGTATATACATCATATAATGCCAGTCATCACCTCGTGTGTACTATACTGGGTCACAGGTCTCTGTATACACATCTGTATATATACATCGTATAATGCTAGTCATCACCTCGTGTGTGCTATACCGGGTCACAGGTCTCTGTATACACATCTGTATATATACATCATATAATGCCAGTCATCATCTTGTGTGTACTATACCGGGTCACAGGTCTCTGTATACACATCTGTATATACATCGTATAATGCCAGTCATCACCTCGTGTGTGCTATACCGGGTCACAGGTCTCTGTATACACATCTGTATATATACATCATATAATGCTAGTCATCACCTCGTGTGTACTATACTGGGTCACAGGTCTCTGTATACACATCTGTATATATACATCATATAATGCCAGTCATCACCTCGTGTGTACTATACTGGGTCACAGACATCTGTATATATACATCATATAATGCCAGTCATCACCTCGTGTGTGCTATACCAGGTCACAGGTCTCTGTATACACATCTGTATATATACATCGTATAATGCCAGTCATCACCTCGTGTGTGCTATCCCGGGTCACAGGTCTCTGTATACACATCTGTATATACATCATATAATGCCAGTCATCACCTCGTGTGTACTATACTGGGTCACAGGTCTCTGTATACACATCTGTATATATACATCGTATAATGCTAGTCATCACCTCGTGTGTGCTATACCGGGTCACAGGTCTCTGTATACACATCTGTATATATACATCATATAATGCCAGTCATCATCTTGTGTGTACTATACCGGGTCACAGGTCTCTGTATACACATCTGTATATACATCGTATAATGCCAGTCATCACCTCGTGTGTGCTATACCGGGTCACAGGTCTCTGTATACACATCTGTATATATACATCATATAATGCTAGTCATCACCTCGTGTGTACTATACTGGGTCACAGGTCTCTGTATACACATCTGTATATATACATCATATAATGCCAGTCATCACCTCGTGTGTACTATACTGGGTCACAGACATCTGTATATATACATCATATAATGCCAGTCATCACCTCGTGTGTGCTATACCAGGTCACAGGTCTCTGTATACACATCTGTATATATACATCATATAATGCCAGTCATCACCTCGTGTGTGCTATACTGGGTCACAGACATCTGTATATATACATCATATAATGCCAGTCATCACCTCGTGTGTGCTATACCGGGTCACAGGTCTCTGTATATACATCATATAACGCCAGTCATCTCCTCGTGTGTGCTATAACGGGTCACAGGTCTCTGTATACACATCTGTATATATACATCATATAATGCCAGTCATCACCTCGTGTGTACTATACAGGGTCACATGTCTCTGTATACACATCTGTATATATACATCATATAATGCCAGTCATCACCTCGTGTGTGCTATACCGGGTCACAGGTCTCTGTATACACATCTGTATATATACATCATATAATGCCAGTCATCACCTTGTGTGTACTATACTGTGTCACAGGTCTCTGTATACAGATCTATATATATATATATATCATATAATGTCAGACATCACCTCGTGTGTGTGTGTGTGCTATACCGGGTCACAGGTCTCTGTATACAGATCTGTATATCCCCTGACTGGGATGTCACTCTGCATCCATACTTATTGGCTGCTGCTCACACTCTAGCGCTTTCTGAGACCTAATGATAAAGTTTTGGGTCTGTAAGCACAGACAGGCTTCTGGCACCATCATATAGACCAGGGGTCAGGAACCTTTTTGGCTGAGAGAGCCATGAACACCACATATTTTAAAATGTAATTCTGTGAGAGCCGTACCATATGCACATGCCTTCCAGTAGATAAGTAGCCACAGCACATGTCCCCCAGTAGATAGGTAGCCCCAGTACATGGACCCAAGTAAATAGGTAGCCCCAGTAGGTACCCCAGTAGATAGCTAGCCACATCACATGGCTCCCAGTAACTAGGTAGCCACCGCACATACCCCCAGTAGATAGGTAGCCCCAGTACACGCCCCCAGTAGATAGGTAGCCACTTCACATGACACCCAGTAAATAGGTAGCCACAGCACATGCACCCAAATAGACAACTATCCCCAGCACATGCCCCCAAGTAGATAGGAAGCCACAGAACAGGCCCCCCCCAGTATATTGGTAATCACAGCACATGCCCCCCAGTAGATAGGTAGCATCATCACATGCCTGCTAGTGAATAGGTAGCCACATGCCCCCATTAGATAGTAGTCATAGCACATTACCCCAGTACTTAGATAGTCACAGCACATGCTCCCCAGTACATAGGTAGTCACAGCACATGCTCCCCAGTACATAGGTAGTCACAGCACATGCTCCCTATTAGTTAGGTAGTCACAGCACATGCCTAAGGTAGATAGGTAATCATAGCAAATGCCCCCAGTAGATCGGTAGCCCCATCACATGCCCCCAGGTCCCAGTAGATAGGTAGCTCTAGCACATGCCCACAGTAGATAGTTAGTCAGAGAAAAAAAGGGAATACTCACATATCTGCTCTCCCTTCAGTGGCTTCTCATCACTCCTGCGCTCTTCTCTTTGACCCAGGCGCCGCTGCCATCATTGCTTCGGCAATGGCGCCTTGGTCATAGGGAAGAGTGGATGATTCTCTACTCTATGATACAAGTGCTGTCATCTAAGCAATGGGGTGGCGATGGCACCTTGGTCAGACAAAGGACGCTGGCAGTGGTAACATCCCTCCCTGCATCCAGTGATCATCGCTGTGTGTGTCTTAGATTTGTCTGAGAGCCAGATGCTGCCATCAAAAGAGCCACATATGGCTCCCGAGCCATAGGTTCCCTACCCCTGATATAGACGCATATTGTGCTCTATACACACTAGATCCTTATGAGATAAATCTTATATACATATATTGTGCTTTCTGCACACTACATAACTATCTTTGAGCCTATAGCATAGGTCCGCCACCACTGCTATAGAGGCATATTGTGCTATATAGACACAAAGATCCTTAGGAGATAAATCTTATAGACTTATACGGTTCTCTATACACACTATAGATCCCTCTGAGATCATCCTATAGATGTATATTATACTCTATACATAGATCCTTCTGAGATCACCTTATATGTGTATATTGTGCTCTATACACACACTATAGATCCTTCTGATATCATCTTGTAGACATATATTGGGCCCTATACACACTATAGCTCCTAATAACATCGTACAGACGTATATTGTGCTCTATACACACTATAGATCTTTTTGATATCGACCTGTAGACATATTTTGGCCTCCATACACACTATAGCTCCTTCTGAGGCCACCCTAAAGACATACATTGGGTGCTGTTCGCACTCTAGCACAATGACCAGGCTTCTGAGGCTATCCTGCAGACATATATTAGGTCAGTACACGCTATACCTTATTCTGAGGCTAAACTGGACGCTGTACACACTATACATTATTCTGGAGCTATACTTGAGACCTAGATTGGGCGTTGTTCACACTATAGCACTATGGCTAGGTTTCTGAGGCTAGGCTGCAGACGTGTATTAGTTCTGTTATATATCCTGCAAACGTAATTGTTTCAACAGAGTCCGGTATATGTCTGCAGGATAGCCTCAGAAGCCAGGCTCTCACCGTGTCAGCAGAGCCTGATATGTTATAGCCAGGCTTCTGATACCGTCACCTATACATACCGTCACTCAATAATGCCATGGCCAGGCTTTCAAGACCCTCCTTAAGAGATATATTTGGGTGTGTTCACACAATAGTGCATAGACATGTATTGGGGTCTGTTGGGTTTCTGCTGTTCCTGTCAAAAAATATGAAATTAGCGTATATGTGCACTTGGCTTTTGGCTCTGTTCACACTGTATGATGTGGATCTTCCTTGCCCTGACCATGTTGCTAGTAAGCTGTCTGCTATTGACAAGTGGGCGGAGCCTGCAGCCTTTGAATGGAGCAGATAGATCTGCTGCAGGAACCAGAGACTTGGTCTCCGATTTCTTCAATGGAACCAGAAAACACTGCTCCCAAAAAAGTGTGCACAGAGTCTTGTGGTAATTTGAGACAAGTTCTGTGTGTGTGGTCTGGTTAATGCGGATAAGGTTGGGGGTTTGAAAACCCCCTTCCCCAGGGACGTGAGATTAGGGGTACGACACGTGACAACCCTGTCGATATGCTTCCATAGAAGAGCACAAATATGCCTCAATCGATAAATAAATCAGAATCTTTATTGTAATTTCAATCGACAGTATATTACAGCAAATACATAAATACTAAAAAAAAAAACATTAAAAAAAGCACATCTAAAAACAAACGCAAATACGGACAGTGTGGGAAAACTGGTGGGGTACACTATTACATGTATATACAACACTGGTGTTGGCCTAACACTATCCAGGCCAATGTAACATTATATATGACAGGTACTTCAATTGCAACATGCCCCATTCAGAAAATTTATATTGTACAATGTATTAACACATATTCAAACATATGTCACAAACACAAAAGTATTAACCAGTACCCTCCAGACGCCATGACAGCCCTACCAGTACACACTGTCCGACACCCCAACGCACGTTTCGCACCCTGTCGATATGCTGCCTGATGCAGAGCAGTGAGCATTGCTTCCACATCGCATTCAGTCTCTGTACTGCTCAGCCCATTCAAGTATACCGGGATGAGCTGCAATATCTAGCACAGCCACCATATTACACATGGCAGTGTGCCCCATGGGTTAGCTGCACAAGTATTTGGTCTGTCTTTGTTGTCCATATGTAATCCATTGCTGAGGCGTGTCCACAAAAATGGTCCATAATTTGTTTTTTGTGGCTCTGCGGACATGTGGGATTCCCGCTTCTCTAATGATGGACAAAAGAAAAACCGTGACGACGTAGGAGAAACAGTTGCCTCAATTAGACAAAAATTCTTGCTTTAAAAAAAATCTGAAAAACGTTCCCAGACAGCACAATAGCAGCGTAGTATGCACCGCCATTGATAGATACTGGTCAGCGTCGTAGCTTACATAAAGGTAAATACTAGGCCACGCGTTCCCCTAGCCGTCCGTTCATAACGCGCCTCGGCCCGAACGCACATGCGTTTCCAGGGAAACTCATTCGATCAGCTCATTGGTCGCATGCGTTTCCCTGGAAATGCATGTGCGTTCGTGTTGAGGACCGCCCCCTGTGCGCTAGCGTTGCGTTATGGACGGACGGCTACCAGAACGTGTGACTGCGGCCTTATACAATTCATTTGCTCCTTTTAGTTCAGAAAAGATGCCTGTCCCTATAAATATATCCAGAAAAAACTACAAATGGAAAATAAACAGAAAATCAACTTTTACAATTATGCTAATGAGTCTGAGGGACTCTGAGTGTATTCTTGTTACAATGAGAGGGGGAGACCTCTGATCATTGTAACTGGGAGTGACAAGACACCACTGAGGTGCTCTGGAAACACCCACCAGAGCCTTTATACTCATTTGCATAAATTAAAAAAAAAAACAAGGCCATGGATAACACTTCTGTGAATGGAGCTATGTGAAGTGTCTTTTCGATTTTTTTTTTTCTTTCATTGCTTCCATTTTTATGAATGTACAACTTTTTGCATGTGATGTTTCGTACATTTGGGTGCTATTTTCCGTTATGGATTTTCAACACCGAGAATAACCATTTTATAGTTTGATAGATCGGACATTTTGGGACGCAGCGATACCCACACTGTTGCAAATCTTCAGCAATGACAGGTCAAGTCATAGCAACTGCTCGCCACTCCCTGATGAAGTGACGTGGAGTGTCAATCATAACTAAGATGGTGGCCATGCGCCACCGCTTTTTACTACTGCCAGTGGCAATCCAAGGATTAACAGGTGGATGTTTGCTGCATATTGCAGGAAACACTGGGTCTGTATGAAGAGGGCTCAGCCTGGGACCCCTATTCATACATCCTTATTAGATCCATGACGTGTATATATATGTCATGGAGCTGGCCTGGGGAGAGATTTAAAAAAAACAAAAACAAATCTGTAACCTCTACAACGGAGGATGCAAGTATAGGTTTGTTTTTTTTAAAAAAAATCCCTCCACAGCCCGGCTCCTCATTTTTCAAAATAATTGGACAACCCCTATGTTATGCTATAAAAATTTGAATAAAAAGTGATCACAAGGTTGTACATTTCTCAATGTTATCAATGAAAACGGTAAAAACCACGCTTGATAAAGGGACAATTGTGTGTTTTCCTCCATTTCACTGCATGGGAATTTTTTCCCCCCAGCTTCCAATTAGATTGCATGGAGCATTAAAGGGGACTCCAAAAAGGACAATGATGACCTCTACACCAGCCCATGCAGAAATTCAGATGGCCTAAGCCTCTTGATGTATCCAGCAGTGCCGGAGGGGCAGGGCTTCTAATAAATCTTCCCCCGTGTGTCCTGCAGAGCACAAGCCCTCGTCCAGCACTGTAACAGAGTAATAAAAAGGTTCTGGCTTTTGGAAGAAGAGCAATAAGCTGAAACACAACAATTAAAAATGGTCTGTGCTGAGGATTAAGCAAGAGCAGAGAGTTATATACCCTCTATCCTGTCTCTTTCTATATCCCAGATGACCTCGCTGCCTTAACCCCTTCCGGGCGCGCACCGTAATAGTGTGGTGCGGGTGCATGGAGAAGGCTCATGAACAGAGCCTTCTTCATAGCCGGTAAGTCTTTGCTGCATATTGCGGCAAACACTCCTGGTAGCACCCGCAATTGGTGCATGGGCTTCACCATTTTGGTTGCTCCCCGTGACATCATCAGGGGGTGGTGATCGGTTGCCATGACAGCCTTGGGTCTTCCGAAGACCCAAGGCTGTCTCGTTTTAACCCATTCAATAGAATGCACATTTTAATGAATGAGGAAAATCCTCGTGGAACTGATATAAACAGTAAAAATCATAAACACATTAAGTATTGCTGCGTCTGAATATGCCTGATCAAAATATAATAACGGTTTTTCACTGCGTTCAACCCCGCAACGGGAAGTAGCGCCCAAAAATTGAAAATTGCACCTTTTCGCCATTTTGAAAAAAGTGATCAAAAGGTCGTACAGTCCTAAAAATGGTAGCATTGAAAAGTTGCAAAAAATGACACCATCCACAGCTCCGTACACCGAAGTAGGAAAAAGTTATTAGCGCAAAAAAAAAAAATTTGCAGGTTCTAATTTCTGTAACTGTATGAAAACGTAAAACCTATATAAATTTTGTTATCTCCATGAACGCACCGACCCAAAGAATAAAGTAGACATGTCAATTGGGGCGCATTGTGAAAGCCGTAAAACCAAAGCCAACAAGAAAACGGCGCAAATGTGTTTTTTCACCCTTTTCACTGCATTTGGAATTTTTTCCCGCTTCCCAGTACAGGGCATGGAATATTAAATTCCATCACTATGAAGTGCAATTTGTTACGCAGAAAACAAGCCGTCACACAGCTCTTTACATGGAAAAATAGAAAAAGTTAATTGTTAATGGGGAGTGAAAAATATAAATGAAAAAACAAAAAAGGGCAAGGTCGTAAGGGCTATGGTGGTCACATGAATCAAAACCAAACATAATAAACCAGGAATATGTACTTGTAGACTGTGGTAATCTTATATTTGTTATCCATGACCTACTTTTAAACCCCCCCCCCCCCCCCTTCACTGTAGGAGGTTACTTCAGGCAGAAGGAAGGGAAGTGAGGGGGAGACAGTGTAACAGGCTGTGAAGCTACCGCATGGAGGAGCTTTGGTAACACCCCCTCACCCCACCCTAGCATTTTTGGTGGATTAGCTTGATTTTAGAAGTAAGGAGGTCATTAATCACGTCTGTCATGGTTCCTGGGTCTTTTTGCTCTTATACAATTTTCATTTGCCAAAACATATTTTGGAGAAGGCTTGTTGTACATAAGCAATGATCAGTGGTACAACAAAGCGTTCTGCAACTTTCTTGTTTACACTGAATTTCTCACATTTTTAGGATTTCTTCTATCACTATAAATGCATTGCAGATGTAATGGAGAGTGATCATGTGACAGGTTCTGATTGTGTGGACGGAATATGAGCCAGGACCTTATAATCATTGAGTAAAGGGGAGACAGAGCATTCTAGAAAGCAATGGACACTTTCATGATGCAGTTTCTGGTCAGGCTCTGTTCACATGGACTTTTTGTTTCTAGCTTATTCTGTCCTCTCATTGTTACATAACAGAGAAACTTTTGTTTCAGTTCAACCACATTGAGTTGAATAGGACTTTCCGGCTAAATGTTTGACTTCAGGTGGCCTCTCGCTGTCTATTGTATAATGGTGGCCGAGTAATGACATGAAATACCAACAAAACGCATATGAGACCATGAGTAATGACATGACCTGGGAGTTATGAGACAGTTTAAAAAATGGAGACAGTTTAAAAATAATTTCTTAAAAATTTGAAAAATGTTATGATCTATTCATGATCTAAGGATTTAGGTCAGGGGTGAGCAACATTTATTGGTGTGAGGGTCATACTGCTCAACTATAAGGGACCACAGCAGTAGCAGACAAATGACTCCTCTCCTATCCTGGCTCTTCTTCTCCTACATGCACAGCTCTGCTCAATGTCCTCTGCTGGTTGTATGCTGCGGCATCCCGGAGCTCCTGGAGCTGGAGAGGACGCTGGAACAGTAAAGATGACAAGTACTTGCCACTTTGAGTCCTCACCTGTTCCTGGGACCGCTCTGCTCTGGGTCCTGACCTCGACACAGTCAGGAGTCGGCACACAGATTTGAGCGGCCGGGGAGGACCTGGGAGCAATCAGAACTTCAGCTTCAGTTGCACTCCCCACTGTAGTCGGTGGGTGTTGTTGCGGGCTGTCACTTCATGTCATGTGACCAAAGTGATATCATTTAAGGTCTTCCTAGCATTAAAAAAACATACCATCACACCATGCCTCCATGGAGGGTTGGGGGAGGAGTAGAAGTCCATGGAGGCGGCTGTGATTTCATGTGATCAGATACATACATGGGGTACATTTTGAAAATGTAAAAGGTACAAGACCCTTGATGACATCACCTTGGTCACATGACATGAACTACTTAATAGTAAGGAGGCATAAGGCATGGGAAGGAGTAAGTGGGAGCACCCTTAAGCCCTCTGATGCCAGGTAACAGTTTAACTAAGTAACTAGTTTATGTGAAAATGTAGTGACAGGTTCCCTTTAAGGATCGCACATTGTGCTGTTTCTAGAATGAGCAGATTGGATAGAGGCTACTGCTTCCTATTAATGGTTACACGTCTTCCTTTGTAATTCTTGAGACGCAGATGGTGAGATTTTCTTTTATTTTTTTTCTTGCAAACTAGATCACCAGGCCAGCATGTTGTTGTTGCTGAAGCAAGGGGAACACGTTTGCTAAAATAATTTTGGTTCTAGAAGCGCCAGGCCCTTCATAATGTGAATGTGGTCATAGCTTCTGTGCCAGTACACTCCTAAATAAAACCGGAACTGGGTTGTTGTTGTCAGGACATTTTTGGATTTCAATACTAAAGTGAATCGGATCTTGGGTTGGGATCGCTGTTGGTTAGTCAATGCAAATTCGATGGTTATACCCATCAATGATTTATGTAGAACAAGACATTAATATTCGATAGCTAATTCAGATCTGCATGCAACACGGCTCCGTCCTATGCACTGTGTATTTCTGTGAACCCTGGATAAGCTTTACAGGTCTGTAAAGAACCCAAAGTCCTGTCAGTATGAAACGGATCAAGGGACTTTGCAGTCCTTGATACTGCGCTTCGTAAAGGTGGGTTCTCCGCAGTCGGTCCTCCATGATCATTAATTTATCCAATATGCTGTGAATAGAGGATTATATATAACCTGATGCGGCCCCTTTCATTTTAAATCCCAAGCAATGGCCAATGTAAGAGCATTGACTACTGAAATAATATTTGTTTGAACTCAAACTCTTTGGAATATTAGCAATTAACCATGACACCAAGGCGGCACAGTGTTCTCCTGCTATGTATGTATTTTGCCTGTGTCTATAACCCCCCCCCCCGTATACGGCTTGTTAGCCCCAGCATCGATGACCTTGTGTGAAACGCGTGAGGGGAGGGGGCGCAGGCCGCTTAGCGTCTTGGCCAGTAATGAAGCCTGTATCCCTGATTGCATCATTAGCGATGTGACTGGCTTGTTTGTGCTCCGCTCGACTTGTCATTTGTTTTCACGCTGAGCATTTGGTTTCTTGATGGAGCCGGAGCTGTGTGACCTTCTTCTCCTCCTGTGATGAGGGAGAGCTGCTTCTCCACACTCCTCAGTGTCTCCATCAGCCCCGAGCAGTCAGTAATAAGACAGCGGATTAGGCTAAGCAGCTTTTGCATCTCTCCTCTGGAATTCCTCTCCAGTAATTGAATTTGTTCTTCTCCTTGCAGATTTTTTTTTTTGCACAGGACCCGCAACTTCTCACTCCCGCCCGTGTGAGTTATGACCAGGCTTTGAAATTTTTTTAGCTTGACAACAGAAAGAAGAACCCATGATTCCTATATGCCCTGTAGTCTCATTCACCTATGGTAAGCACTTCTTTATTTTTTCTTGTGTTTGTTCGTCTTGGCAATGCATACTGGATCTATGTACTGAATGCACAGCAATGGTTCATGTTTGGGACTGAAATGTTTGTTTCTTTGTTCATTTTGCAAAAGTTTATTATAGGCAAAGTTCACAACATTCAGCATTTTATCTAATATGTCACATAAGTGCCTGATGTTATGGGATCTGTATGCTTGGACCCTAATGCTCACAAGAACAGGAACCCAAAGACTTGTGTGTAAACAGTCAAGCGCTTCCCCATAGAAGAGTAGTGAGTAATGGGACTGGCTGAGTGCCGTACTCCATTTCTATCCACACACGATCACTTAAAGGGGTGTTTCCATTTCAGCAAATAAAGGTTATTGTTTGTGTATTGGAAAGTTACACAATTTTGCAATATACTTTCTGTATCAATTCCTTACAGATCTCTGCTTGCTGGAAGCAAGCTTCTATGTTTACTACAAGTGGATAGAAATCTGACCACGGTCACACAGGTGCACGGCTCTTTATAAATTACTGTCTGTGATACTAACGAGCCATGCACCTGTGTGACATAACATTACCATGGTCTGATTTCTGTCCACTGGAAGTAAACAGAAGATTCCTTTAGAACAACAGCAAGCAGAGATCTAGAGAACAGCGAAGAATTGATACATAAAGTGTATAGCAAAATTGCATAACTTTTTATCGTACAAACAATAACATTAATTTGCCGAAATGGTAATACCCCTTTTAAGGATAGAGAATAGATTTTTATGGGGGAACCCTTTTATAGAACACCTTATGTAGAGATTGTGCTCTACTATACACAATACAAGGAGTCACTGGGAAATATACATATATTGCCTTTTTATAGTCCATGCTTCATTAATAAAGTTAGCACGGTGTTAGACATTTGAAGTTGTCATACAAACATCTGCCCATGGAGTGCCCATCTGGTTCTCCATGTAGTTCTCAAACCCAAAGTACTTTGCAGAAGCTTTTGCAGAATGAATGAGATTTTACATATTGGTACGAGAAGAGGCAACATATAATTTATGTATCCGCTGATGTTCTCCTTCACTTACATTCTGGTGCACAGATGCCTTTAGCTTCAGAGATGCCGTACGGTGACCATGTATATTTATGTCATGGTTCCGGTTGCTCCTCTAGCATTTGTGGAATGTAAATTGTCACTTTCACAACTAGTTATTATATTATTGAACATCCTTTTGCTAAAATTGAAAAATGGCTTATAGTTATGTAAAGTACTGTATAATAAGTTTTGCCTTTTAGTTAGCAATTGGGAGACGTAATGCACCATCAGTAGATTTCTGTATGGCCCTATTAAAAGTACTTAAAGGCTATTACTAGGATAGGTTATCAATATCTCATTGGTGGGGGTCTAACACCTAGCACCCCAACAGGTCAGCTCATCTCTTCAACCCATAAATGGAGAATGGATACTGACTTCTCTTTGTGTAGTGGGAGCAGTAACCTGTCTAACTTTGTTCTTTACGATTTATTACCTCCTGGTGATTTTATCAATTACTAAATACCATTCAGTTCATTATGGCACCAATAGTTTGTGATGTTGTAATAGTAATGGACAACAAGTAGAAATTTTGTTTGCAGCTGTGGCCAAAATGCTGTTTAAGACCCAAATCAACCCCGTAGATCTGTACAAGACTTGTCAATTGTGCAAGTACCTTTATGGTAACGCATGTAGACGTAACTACCCATTTAGTTTTGCCCAAAATGCTGCGTCAGATTATAAAATGGTTTATCTTTACCTCGGTTAAGCTCATTGATCACTGCAGTTGTTTGTGGAAGATGGATCTGTTTCCCGGCTTTGCAGCTACTCTGTTTAAGTTTCTGCAAAGCAGAATCAAGGCCTTGGGTTTGTTGCTGTGTCACTTATTGAAGATAATAATAGAATAACCTGCAGGAAGCCGCAGGGTTCTCAATGTAAGGTTTAATGAGCTTAGATCTGGCTCTTTCCTGCATTGCTGCATATACGCTCCTGTTCTAAACGCCATTGTTATTGTCAGCGTGCATTATGTTGTTTATATGATGTAAATTTTTATTTTTTTTTTAATTTCCATATCAGTGCCCAGCCGGCTGGGTGAAGAAGCCAAAATGGCTACTGGCAACTACTTTGGATTTACCCATGGTGGTGCAGCTCAGTACAGGTAAGCTATTGCCTCATATCCTCATATTCTTGATGGTATTGAAATTGAGACACAAATGTGTTGGTGAATTTTTCATGCAAACTAGATCACCAGGCCAGCATATTGTTGCTGAAGCAAGGGGAACACGTTTGCTAAATTATGATTTGGTTCTAGAGGCACCAGGCCCGTCGTAATGTGAATGCGGTCACAGCTTCTGCGCCACCACATTGTAAAAATCCACACGCTTGAGCAAAAAATCTGCAGTATAAAGCATGGTGAAGTCGCAGCAGAAGTCAGCAAATTTATAATGCAGACGATGCATTTCACTGCTTCTACTATTGGACAGGATGGTTGTAATGGTATAAAAACAGTTGTTTTGATAGCTATGACACAAAGGGGAATCTGTCCACGTCTGAAATGCCATGTGCCACATTTATTGAGGGTTTTAAACCATTTTTGTCAGTTTTCTTATTTGTCTTAAAAAAGGGGGGGGGGGGGGCATTACCTCAGTAAAAGGGGACATGATCGTCCCAAAAAATAATGTAATATTGAGACACAGCAAATGAGGCCGACTAACAGGAGGTGTAAAATAAAACTTCCCAGTCTTGCACCAAATGAAAAATTCAGCATCAGACACAATGAAAAATCTGGCGCTGCAGAGAACTGTCTACCTCTTACTATGCACTGCTCTAATGACTGACTCATTCATACATCTCCCCTATTAAGTTCAGTTCAGATGACCATAGTCTTCCCAGACCATAGTCTTCAACACAGCCAGAACATGGCTCTATGAAAGAAGCACAGCATTGATGTGAATAAAGCTCTCAACGTGAGATAGAGAACTTACTACAATCTGCAACCCCAGCTGTATCACACTCGGCTCCTCCAACCCTCTCAAACTATGGATACCTGTTATATGTATTCAGAGTAGGGTGCCGAGGATGAGATATCAAGAAGGAAGCAACTTCCTCTGATGTCTTATAAAGTTTCAATTATTTCATTCTTGATATATTTCATGAAGGATGACATAAAAATTGAGCAGCTGACTGCTCTATTTGTGTGATCGATTGTAATCTCTCATCACAGCTCGTACTAATGTGCCACGTTGTGATGGCGCTGCTTACGACGCTCACTTCATTAATTTATCACAAATTAGCACTTTCTAGTCAGAGTGAGAAGTGTGGATTCAGTGGGAGCCAGGAACCGTCTGCCACCAGGTCTTATAACTGGGTGACGGAAGAAAATGTAAAGTCAGGACATGATACCTGAGCTTTGTTATTCACACCAGGGGATGTGCAATTTACAGAATGTCAGTAACAAAAGTCTCAGGGTGTTCTTGCCTTTCCTGCACAGTATCGATCATGTTACATGTCTTTCCTGTGTTACATCTTGTAGCCGCTGGCAGAGAAGGGCTGTACGTCTCTATATCATGTACACAACAATCTGTATTTCGTTACACTTGGCCGCCTCATTGTTGTCCCTGTTAGGTTCTTGGAATCCAGTCCTGTCGTTTTCCCCATTTTCCTATGAAACGTTTCTCATTGTTCGCTGTAGTTTTCATTAGTTGAGTTTGCAAGAAGTTACAGTCACATTGGTACTCTTGGTTCATTTGCTCGGGTTATGGCACAGCTGAGTTGGGTGTCACCATTTCTCCTCTCTGCTGGGGTGTTGGTTATTGAGACATTCATCATAGCCGTGACTGCTGCGGATGATGTGCTGCGTGTATAATGTTGTTGGTTGACACATACCCACTCCTGTGTTGTCATGATGGAAATTCAGTGATGGGTGTCCATCCATAGGGACCCCATGCATCATGAGAAAAAGGAACCAGTGGCTCCATTCTTTAAAGGGGTTGGTTCTTAAACTACTAATTACAGTATTTTTCGGACTATAAGGCGCACCGGAGTATAAGGCGCACCATCAATAAATGCCTGCTAAAATGTCTAGGTTCATATATAAGGCGCACCTGATTATAAGGATGAATGACCAGCAGGTGGCAGACCTGTGCACAGTTCAAGGCAGCTGTTGTCTGGAAGTACGGTTCATATATAAGGCGCACTGGACTATAAGGCGCACCTTTGATTTCTGAGAAAATCAAAGGATTTTTTTGTGCGCCTTATAGTCCGAAAAATACGGTACCTATTCATAGGATGAGTCATTAGTAGTTAATCATTGGGGTGGGAGACCTGGCATCCCTGACGATCAGCTGTTACATACACGGCTCTATCCATAATTTATTACCTTTCCAGTCACGCTGCAGTGACTGCTGTCTTTTACTTTTGAGAACTGCACCTGCATATGTCATTAGTAGTAGAGAAGCCTGTAAACCAGCTTTTAGGGGGGTCATTGTTCTCAGTTTTTGTGATTTTTTTTTTTTTTTTTTTCTTCCTTTTAATGGGACTGTATAAATCCTGTAAAGTTACAGTATAAAAATCTGTTGTGTCTAATGCATGATAAGTCTAGGATCTGTTCACATAAAGTTCATGCCAATAAAGCTCCCATCTCACACGATGAACAAGGTGTTAGTTTTGTTAGGAGTCTCCAAGTGATACCAATAAATTAGATGTGACCTGTGCATGATACTCTACCTCTGCAATAAGTGTGTCTGTGTTATCTTTACTGCACATTACACTTTTCTGATCTTGCATTTTCTCAACACTTCTTTCTTTTATGTTTTTCGCAGCCAGCAGCCAGCTTCAGGAGTTGCCTATTCCCATCCAACGACTGTGGGCAGTTACACTGTGCACCAGGCTCCCGTCGCTGCTCACACTGTTACCGCAGCCTATGCCCCGGCCGCTGCCACTGTGGCCGTAGCTCGACCCGCGCCGGTAGCTGTGGCCGCTGCTGCAACCGCTGCAGCTTATGGTGGTTACCCCACAGCTCACACAGCGACAGACTACGGTTACACACAGCGGCAGCAGGAAGCTCCACCGCCACCCCCTCCGGTGACTACACAGAACTACCAGGTACTAGAATAATCACTGCACAATGCCCATTCACCTTTAACTGAGCCTTTGTCTGATTCACTAGACTTTGCAAAAATGGTATGATCTGTATGTAAATGTCTAACATCTGTACAAATCTTCTCCTTCAGGATTCATATTCCTACGTAAGGTCCACAGCGCCAGCAGTAGCTTATGACAGCAAGCAGTACTACCAGCAGCCCACTGCGACTGCCGCAGCTGTAGCCGCTGCAGCCCAGCCCCAGCCATCTGTGGCAGAATCCTACTACCAGACAGGTAGGTCTTTTAATAGTTTCTTTTTGGGGAGTATCAATGATGAATCAATCAATTTGAAGTATATGTTGCTGATTGAAAAAATTAGGGAAGAGAGGGAGGGCAACATACTCATTAGATGGTCAGCCAAACCATAGTGTCATAATCAGCCAATATGTAGGGGGGGGGGGGGGGGTTTAGACTTAAAGAAGTTCCCTGCTGACATGGAATTGCCAATATCTAAATTCATAATTATTCTTGTGTGGTTTCTTTCTTAAACCCTTGGACCACAGGCAAAAGTGTCACTGTTGTGCACAGGGTTTATGTTTTGTGTGTCCCTGGACTTATTGAATGACATCCACTGCAAGCTCAGCATATTGTTTAGTTAAGTAAAATCAGAATGGCTCTGTATGGGGAAGAGATTATCTGCAATCTTTATAACCTGTAAAAAAAATTGTTTTGAGGCTTTTTTTTTGTGCAAATATTTACTTTTTATTTTAATTTATGATCCATTACCCAAAATCTTGCAACTAAACCACATTGTTTTCTGCAATACATCTTTTCTTCCTCCTGTGTACCAGCTCCTTTCGCCTTGTCTCTTCCAGTTGCTCCCAAGGCTGGCTACAGCCAGGGTGCTGCACAGTACACACAAGCGCAACAGACTCGTCAAGTGACAGCCATCAAGCCTGCCAACCCAAGTCCGGCTACAACTACCTTCTCTATATACCCTGTATCGTCCACTGTGCAACCCGTTGCTGCTGCAGCAACTGTGGTTCCCTCATACACTCAGAGCGCCACCTACAGCACAACTGCTGTCACATACTCTGGTAAGTATCCTTCTCTATTTTTGTATCTCCTCATATTGCAGATATTCCATAGGGTTTTCTCCCGATGACCAAATTCCTACGAGTGTTAGTATATGGAGCTGCTGTGGCACTCTGGCAAGTGCTGTGTGTGCACATAAGCTACTTTGTCAGAGTTCTGCTTACATACGCAGTTGTACCTAATCTTAAGGGCATTTGTCATTACCTGTGCATGTTATGTTTAGTATTAGTGTAGGGTTCCTAAATTTAGATTTTTACAATTTACCCAACAGGTACCACTTACTCCGGTTACGAAGCCGCAGTCTACTCGGCAGCATCATCCTACTATCAACAGCAGCAGCAGCAGCAACAGAAGCAAGCGGCGGCTGTAGCAGCAGCAGCAGCCACCGCGGCCTGGACCGGGACCAACTTTACAAAAAAGGCTCCGTTTCAAAATAAGCAACTTAAGATTAAGCAGCCACCTAAACCACCTCAAATCCATTACTGTGATGTCTGCAAGATTAGCTGTGCTGGACCTCAGGTGAACCTCAGATTAAGTTTTCCTCTTCCTGTAAAGTGGCTTTTCACCCATAATCTCTTGCTGTGTACATTGTAGCTATCACGCTCTACAAATGATTTACTTTAGATCAGCTCTAGAAAAGTACTTATTGTAAATTCTATACATTTTTGAAGCAGGTGGAAGCTCATTTGCAAACAAGATCACTAGCTCTGCAGCCAGTTGCAGAAGCGAGGGAACACGTTTGCTATAAAAACTGATGTAGAAACTGAAAAGGCAATAGAATTGATTCTGTTGCTGTGTAGATTTCTACACAACAGGTTTTGTCATGGCTCTTGTACTGTAGGCCCCTGCTGCAGGACTGTAGTTATTTACTCTTGTTGTTTGCTTTTAATGACAGACCTATAAGGAGCATTTGGAAGGGCAAAAGCACAAGAAAAAAGAAGCTGCCTTAAAAGCCTCCCAAAACACAACCAGCAGCAGCACAGCTATCCGGGGGACCCAGAACCAGCTCCGCTGTGAGCTTTGCGATGTCTCTTGCACAGGGGCAGATGCATACGCTGCCCACATCAGAGGTGCTAAACACCAGAAGGTACATTTATACTTTATAATTCAGCCCATACAACCCTATTAACGAGGGGTTCAAGTTCAACAGCCAGGGACCTTGCATCTAGTCTCACTTGTGGTCCTCTCCGCAGTAATGTTGACAATGTAGACATTGCTATCCCAATGCATAAGTAGTCAGTGGTGTCTGACACACTGTACTGCTGATCAGCTGTTTTAATCTGTGGTCATGTATAAAGATACAAAAATATTTTGCACTTAACGCTGCATTAGAGTATTTTATACTGTGTCCTTTCCTTTCCACATGGTGTATCTGAGCCTTGGCTATTGGATCAGCAAAGCACCATCTGCCACGGGAGATTCTGCTGTCTCTTAAATTTTCTGATGCTTCTAAAAAATCTTTAGCCTTTAAGTTCAACATTTTAAGCTAATCATGCTCAAGAAGTATGCTGAGATTTTTTTTATTTCACATAAACTATATGTGCTAAAATTATAATATAATATTAAATATTACAGTATATACAATGATATAATTTGGAAATGCTTGAAGCTCTGTCGTTTTATTTCCTTCAGGTTGTAAAGCTGCACACCAAGCTTGGCAAACCCATTCCGTCAACCGAACCAAATGTTGTGAACCAATCTGTCACTTCAGCAGCTGTCTCCAAGACCGCTTCCTCGTCTAACAGTACATCCAGCACTAACGGAGGCTCCTCTGTCACCACACCTGCTGCCAAACTGCTTACGTCCGCTTCTAGCGCATCTCTTGGCTCCTCGAGTGCAGGCAAAATGTCTACTCTCTCTTCTAACAGCATCGTGAAGAAAATAACCACACCAAAAATAACCTTTGTAGGCGAGTGCAAATCTTCTACTTTTTGTCTGTGTGAGAGTTTGGGGTGTCGGATGTTTTGGTTATCGGAGAATTATCATCGTTCTTACATTTCTGAAGCAGATGGAGGCTCCTTTGCAAACAAGATCACTAGCTCTGCAGCCAGTTGCAGAAGCGAGGGAACACGTTTGCTATAGAAAATAAAGTAGAAATGATCAAAAAAAGCTATAGAATTGATTCTATTGCTTTGTAGATTTCTGCAAAACAGGCTTTGTCATAGCTTTTGTAATGTTACTTGTTTGGTGGGCCAGTGCTGAGTCAGTGCTTTCCAATTATCTTCAATTGTTGAGAAAATTGGTGCATTGGTTTGGGGCTGAGCCTGTTTGTGTACCTGCGACTTCTGTGTTACCCAGCACAACTTATTTCACACAACTATTGACATATGCCATAGATATTAGTGATAGAAATAAGAAAATAGGTATGACTTAATGGACAGATGTATTTTTCTAACCTTATTTACTATGAACTGGTGCTCCAAGAGGCGCAGTTCTGCCCTCAGTGCACAGAGAAGCTTGTTTGGATAAAAATGATATATATATGTATATTTTTTTTTTTATAAACTACTACAAGCAGTCCCCGGGTCAAATACAAGATGGGTCTGTACTTAAGTTGAATCTGTATTTAAGTCGGAACTGTATATTTTATAGTTGTAGCTCCAGACAATTTTTTTTTTTTTGTCGCAGTGACAATTGAATTTTAAATATTTTGTGCTGTAATGGGAAGAAGGATTAAAAATAAAGCTTCATTACAGATACCTTACAGCTGATCATTGCAGCCTGCGACTAAATTAAAGCATCCAGAGAGGTCACCAGAGGTCACAGTGGGCAGAGAAGTCCGTCTGTAACTAGCTAACCGTGTGTCCTTAAGTAGGGGACTGCCTGTATTAATAAAGCAGGGAAAGTTTACGGAAAGATTAATATGGTCTCTACACGATACTGGTTTAACTTAATGGATGATCTTGGGTAGTGGAAATCTTTAAACCCCTCCTCCCCCCTATTTTAGGTCCTTCATATATTGATCATTTGTTGCTTTATCTCTCTCAAGGTGGGAACAAGTTACAGTCCACTGGAAACAAAAGCGATGATGGTAAAATGACGGATAACGTTAAGGTCGCACCGAATTCCAGCGCACAGTCACAAGAAGTGAAAATGGATCCAATGTCAGAGGCTGCTCACACCCTGGCCGCCCTGCAGAGCGACGTCCAGCCTGTCGGTCATGATTACGTTGAAGAGGTGTGTAGTCATATCCAATATACATTATTCTCTATATGTAATTGCATCGCTGTCAGTGATGTGGGGTTACTCCATACAAGACTACATGGTATGTTAGCAGTAGATCATTAAGCCTAGTTAATAAGACTCAACCAGGTTAAAGCAAGAGTAAAAGCACGATCCTCAGTCTTGAGAAAATGTCATTCTGATGGTTATTAGAGCGTTCAAAACACCATATTGTGTTGCTTTTTTCCTTCCTCCTGCTTCCCACACACATAGCTACTTTGCTTCTTGGCAGCTGTATCTTGGATCCCCCGCTCTCCTGATTTCCCAGTGAAACCAATTCAGTTATCTAATGTCAACAATATAAGGTCACAATCTGACACTTTTACCGCAGTCATTACCCTGGCATCTGAGGAGCTGAACAAAGACTGTTTTTATATTACAGATTAAATTCTATTTAAGTGTTGCCTTGCTTTAAAGGTACACTCCATCCAAGACTCAAAGGGAAACTGTCACCACATTGTTACAAATACAGCCAGTGGCAGGTTCCTATAGAGATTTTTAAAAAAATCTAAGTCGTAAGGTTCCCATATTCCCTATTAACAAAATTAACTTTTAGCTAAAAATTAGTTTTCCTCATATCCCCCATAAAATCAACTTTATGTAGTTTTATTTCCTCGCATCAGAGAAGGCATGTCCTGCTCGGTTGACCCCTTTCCATCTACTCCTCCCCATGCCATGTTCCTCCTCATATTCAGTACTTCATGTCATGTAACCAGGATGATGTTATTTAAGGTACTCCCCCCCCCCCCCCCTAAAATTTGCATTTGTATCTGACCACAGCCTCCATGAACTACTTCTCCTCCCCATCGTCCAACGAGGCTGCTGGGATTTCATATACAGATATCAGATACGTGCAAGGGGTAGTTGTGGCAAATTTTAGGGAGGAAAAGGGCCTTAGTTGACACAAGGCACCGTGTAAAACATTTTTTAGACCACATTCCATATAAGTAAACAGAGCTTTATATGTTTTTAGTTGAATATTGGCAGATGGACCTTTAGTTCCAGTTCCATACAGCAGCATGTCCGAGCAGTGAGACCTGGCAATCAGAAACAAGTAGGCAGGACAGTGCCTGAGATTTGAGGAGATACAGAGCTGTCGGTCAAAGTGAGAGGGCGTGGTACACTGACAGCCTGAGAGAAGTGAAGTCATATCCAGGATAAAATAGTCAAGTATGCCAATTTGCATATCATAAATAGCTGTAATTAAGGTTCAGTACCTCACTGGAAGATAATTTTACGTGATATGGGGAGGACTTGTAACCCTTCACGATCAAGCATTGTTTGTTTGGGGAGTAAACAATTCCTCCTAGCACTCTATTATGGTATTGAGTCTGTGCAGCAGTGATCTTTCTTTAAAGAGTGGCCATAATGCACTCCATTTACTGTACTTCTAAGGGACTTCTGGGATCAACCACCCTTTAAGGTGTCCTTGAAGGGTCCCAGTCTTTGTAGGGCACAGTTTGGGGAATTGATATCACCTTTTGTGAATATCACTGGGTATTTCAGTGGTCAGAAACCCCCAAATACAAAGTTGAATGTGGATTTTTCTGCAAGTAGATGACTCTGGTTTTACTGCATTGTTTTCTGGCATTTGTGGCAGCTCAGTCGAATGATTCTGGTTCCAACTCCAAGTAATTTGTACTTGCCATGCATGCCCCCTTATGTTGAGTCCTCTTTATTTAGCATTTCATCTTTATCCGAAATCACACTATGCATGCCTCGCCAATCTCGATCTGCTGAATTTATTTTGCAGGTCAGAAATGATGAAGGAAAAGTTATCCGATTCCACTGCAAGCTCTGTGAATGCAGCTTCAATGATCCCAATGCAAAAGAGATGCATCTCAAAGGAAGGAGGCACAGGCTGCAGTACAAGGTGAGCGGTGTAGGGGGACTATTTTTAGTTAATTTTCTGTTCTCGCCTTAAGGGTTTCTATGTATACAAACTATATTTGATATTTTCCTGAACAGAAAAAGGTCAATCCAGATTTGCAAGTGGAAGTGAAGCCCAGTATTCGAGCCAGGAAGATTCAGGAAGAGAAGATGCGCAAACAGATGCAGAAAGAAGAGTATTGGAGGAGGAGAGAAGAGGAAGAAAGGTGGAGGATGGAAATGAGGTGAGGAGAGGTTTCTACACGTATTGCGGTGTAGAAAATAAAGTGAAATGCGTGGTCACAGATTACACCATTTTTCAGTAAAATTAATGCACTCCATCCAATTCTTTTTAAAGGCGCTATGAAGAAGACATGTATTGGAGGCGTATGGAGGAAGAACAGCATCACTGGGATGACCGGCGTAGAGGCCCCGACGGTGGCTACCATCATGGGCCACCAGGGCCACCGGGATTATTGGGTGTGAGACCAGGAATGCCACCACAACCTCAAGGGCCAGCTGTGAGTTTTGTTTGTACTCCCAGGGGATCAAGGGCCCCATCTCAATTGGGCTTTGGGGCACAGGGTGCGTTCACACGTGGCAGTAACGCATCAGACCAGCTGAGAAGAGTAGATTTTCCTGATTACATTGCTGAGATTAAGATTGTGTTTACAAAACACATGCGTTATCATAGTTTACAAAATATAGATGTGTTAATGCATGCATTTTGTAAACGCAATGTTAACAGCTATGTAATCAGGTAAATCTCCTCTTCTCAGCTGTTCTGATGCCTTTGACGATGCATGTGTCACTGCCACTTGTGAACGCACCCACAACTAGAAAGCATTTGCTGTGGGTCTCTTCATGATGCTTAATTGGTGCAAGCTGCAGTAAAAACTTCAGTGACCAGCATACTATTGCGTCTCTATGGCTTAAAGGGTTTGTCCACTTTCAGCAAATAAGTGATATGATTTGTGTAAGGAAAAGTTAAACAATTTTCCAGTATACTTTCTGTATCAATAGTCACAAAGTTTAGTATCACATGGCTCTGATTACTCTCTGTAATACTAACGGCTTGTGCACCTCTGTGACCTCGCAAGGCAATGGACAGATTTTTATCCACTGGACCATAGAAGCTTTTTATAGGAGGACAGCAAGCAGAGATCTAGAAAATTGTTAGGAAGTGATATAGAAAATATATAGGAACAATGTATAACTTTTCATTACACAAACAATATCAATTATTTGCTGAAAGTGGACAATCACTTAAAAGAGAGCAGTGCCCAAAAAGATATGTATGTAGATAGATATGTATGTATGTGTATCCAGTAATATTACATTAATGATTTCTAATGTATTTTCTTTTCCTGCAAACTAGATCACTGGCTCTGCATTATGTTGCAGCTGCAAGGGAACCATGTTTGCAAAAGTAAAGTTTATTGCAGAGGGTATATATAACAGCCTTAAAGTTCTTTCTTTTTGGATTTACTATACCATCTTCAACAAAATTGTTCATTTCAATTGCTAAAGCCAGATGATCTATAGAATGACCTCATATTAAGTTTTTATTTCTATTGCTGACTGACCCCTTTCAATGCTTATACAGCCATTGCGCAGACCAGACTCTTCTGATGACAGATACGTCATGACCAAGCATGCTGCAATCTACCCCACTGAGGAAGAACTGCAGGCTGTACAAAAGATAGTGTCCCTTACTGAACGAGCCCTTAAACTGGTATCTGACTCCATGGCTGACCAGGACAAGAGTAAGGGGAAAGAGACTGAGGAGAAGAAAGACCCCACCAAGGAGAGGTAAGCATTCACACATTAAAAAACAAGTGACTTCCGTTTCCTGCAAACTAGATCGGCTCTGGATGATGCACCTGCAAAGGAACCACATTTGCAAAAAAATTTTTTTTTTGCAGAGGGTGTATATATTGGTCCTTTTGGTTTTATAATACCTTTTTATATTTATGCAAGTTTCACTATAAACTGAAATATATCAGTTCCACTGAAATATATCTGAGTAGAGATGTTTGTTTTTCTCTTTCAGGGCTCTGAAAGGTGTTTTGCGTGTTGGCGTTTTGGCTAAAGGATTGCTGTTACGTGGGGATAGAAACGTCAGTCTAGTTCTGCTCTGCGCTGAGAAGCCGACAAGGACGTTGCTGACACGCATTGCTGAAAACCTTCCTAAACAGCTGTCTGTAAGTGGTGGTGTGAGAAGTGATTTATCCTGAAGGAGACTAAAGGCGCGTTCACACCATGCGTCGTGTCGCATTGTGCGTTGCGTTTTTGACGCATTCCACTGACTTCAGCCTTGATTACATGCTAAGACTACATTGCGTTTTAGCAGATGCAGTGGAAATGCAATGTAACCTTGGCATGTAATAAAGGCTGAAGCCAGTGGAATGCGGCAAAAACGCAACGCGCAATGCATTGTGTGAATGCGCCCTGAGGCATTGCAAGAAAAATATATCATAAATCATGTAGCCGTATGTGGCCTCATTATCTGCTGTGGACTATTGAGAGCAGAAGGAATCCTCAACCTTTATCATAGTCTGGGACAGGGCCTAACTTGCTGATCAGTGGGGGTCTCTGTGCTGAGACCCCCACAGATTGCGAAAAGGAGGGGTCTGTTGGACCCTCGTTTCTCAGTCACACTAATGGAGCAGATGGCTGCCCATGACAGTTCTGCTCCATTAATCTCTATGGAGCTGACAGAGATCGGTCTCATCTCTGAGACCCCCACTGATCAGCAAGTTAGGCCCTAACTTGGATAGGATAGGGCCCAACTTTAGTTTGTTGGAAAAACCCCTTTGAAGTGCCCTCTGGTAACTACATTGTAATTCAGTATTGATATGTCACCTTCTATATGGCTGCAGATTCCCATACAGCGTCTGCACTCTTGCACGAAGGCTTTAGTTTCAGATTCTTATGTGATCTTTTTCCTCCTGTAGGTAATAAGCCCAGAGATGTATGAGGTGGCCTGTTCTATTCCCGAGGCGGCCATTATTCTGAATTCTTGTGTGGAACCTAAAATGCAGGTCACCATTACTCTGACCTCTCCCGTCATAAGAGAAGAAAGCATGAGGGATGGAGGTTGGAAAAAACTTAACCACATTATTCTCTTGACAGCTACATTTCTTGATTGTCTATTTATTTATGGGACGATGTATCTTAGTAGAGACCAGCGCACACACGGTGTCATCTCTGCTCATGTGAGATGCGGAGGGCTAGTGTTTCAATGCATGAGATGGTGGGAGGGGGATATTTTGTTATGTCTTAGTTTTGTTTCATTTAGGTATTTTATATATTTAGAAGTGGGGCGGCTTATATCCTAATTTGATACATATCTTTGGAGTAATGTTAGATGTGCATCTTTGCTATGACATGATGTGACACCAGTGTAGCTGTCCCTGGTATATTATGTAACACTCCTGAGACCTCCACAGGCTGCGAAGCCAGAAGCCGCATGGTCAGTGTCTGCAGTATGTCGGGTCTGTTGCTATGTAGGTCAGATAGAATGACAATTTGTTTCCTTAGTCGGTGGTTAGGCAACTGCTCAAGTGTCCTAAATCCCAAATCTAATGCATCACCTTTTCTATCACCATAGACACAGACATTGCGCCCATATTGCTGTAGGGTAAAGTCAACTTCTGACGGAATTGCTGTAGGTTTAATCCACAACTAGGCAAGTTAGTAACATTGTCTTGTGTGGATGTAACCGTAAACTGCACATAGACATTGGAGTAAAGCCTGCTTCAGTCATCACCGCTGGAACATAGTGCAAAGTTACCAGGGGCTTTTGATAAGACAGATACATGAAAACTAAAATTTTCCCTTAGAGCACCATTAAGTCCAGGGTGGTCAGCTCCAATACGTAGCAGACCTTTGACAGAGCCATCAGCCATATTGCCAACATTTTGCACCCTGCATGGGTTATTTATGGAACGGACTGCAGAATCTAAGACTATGACCCGGCAGTGCAGCAACTGCACGCCGCCCAACCCCTGGTTACCCACGTCTATGGATAGCTGAGTGACTTTGCAGGGAAGACTTGAGGAATACCTGCAAAATCGCTGGGCCATTGCATGGGTAGGCAGGGATTTGGCCATGTGCATTTGCCGCACTGGAGTTAGTCTGGATCTGAGTCTGCTCCAATCCTACCGATGGTGGTGATTCTGCACCATGTGGTATATACAGCTTATGAAGGTTGTATATACATGGAGCGTGAATGGGTTAAAGGAGTCAAAAGAATAGTTATTATTGTTCTTGTTAGTGTTGACTGATCAGTAGATTTTGATCCTGCAGACTTTACTCTTATGTCTATGGCATTTATCTGCAGAAAGTACATGAGCTCTGGAACCTTGCAGACCATCATGACATCTGTGTTATCCGACTGCATGCTTTAGAGAGAGAAAAAAATTCTAACAAGAAGGAAACAAAGCCGTCGTTTGTCTGACCTAGCGTTTATTCAGGTGTTGGCGCCATACTAAATTTTTTCGTGGGAGGTTTCCTGAAAGCCACCGTCCTACAACCTGAACAATCCCCTTTGTACCTTTCTGCATCGCTCTGTCACCTAATCTCAGGAAGGCTTTTGTCTGATTGCCCAGAACTCGGCTAGCGAGTCGTTTCTGCATGCGTTCGCTCCCACTTTGTACGGTATTACAGACACTTGCATATGACTTGATATTGAACCGAATTAACCCTCACTGCTGCGCCTATTCCCAGCAGCTGGGACATTTTGTGTGTGTTCTTCCATCCTTAAAGCTTTTTTTTTCCCCCCTTCTATAAAGCCTTGTAGCAGAGAATTGGTCCTGCCAGGAATTGCTGCCAAGACATCGGAAGGATTTTTGACCAAGGTTTTCTTAGCTCAGTGTCACACCAGCCTCGTGTAATAGTAGGAGGGGGGGTTTGGTTGCATAGTGCAGACATCTGCTGCTTCTCCCTCTCCCTCATTCCTCTGAATTGTTAAAGCCGTGTTCACACTATTTTCACGAGAACTGTACGAATCGCAAGCCAAAGAATTGCATCCTGTCCCCCTGAAGACGGAGCTGGCAGAAATCTGAGGTTTAAGCGCACTCAATACCATCTTGAATTGCTTGAACTTCTGTTTTCTCCCCAACACGAGCATGAAATAGTGTGGGCACAGCAATCTTCTTCAATGATTAACCTCTTATGACAAGGGCCGTTTAGCAATGCAGTAAAGTGGCGTATGTTCTCCAAATGATAATCAAATGATTTGCAAATGTAACATCACCATTGTCCTAATAAGAACCTGACATAGGAGCTGACCATAGACGGGACGGTTAGGTTTTCTGGCCATGAGCATGTCCTCTCGGGCTATTGGAGGAGGCTTGTCTATATCTATGGAGGCTGGTACTAAGAAGACACCAGATTCACCCAGCTACTCCCCCTAGGGGTAAATTACCTCACCTGCATGGGTTGCCCAAAATTGTTTTGCCTCCATGATCCTGAATAACGGGGCCATTTATCATTCCATAGTGGCAGAATTTGCAGATCATCTTATTATATTTTGGAAGACGGAGCAAATGTATTGTGTCTAGTTTCCTTTTTTTCTCTTTTCTGTAAATTGAGCCTATAAGGGGTTGATCGAACCAATGTCTAAAGGGATGCAGAAATCCACACTACAAAGGTGGTGCCCATATACAACGCTTCGAGGGGGGGGTCCAGGAAACCGGAGCTGTGCTGGATTTCTGCATCCTCCCTGTCTTGTGATCTCTATTCTAGTGCATTGTGAACAACCATCCTTCCTGGAAAACTGACCATTGCAGGTGTATTCTTCCCAAAAAAAGAGACTCTGCACCTAGACTTGTATAGCAGCGATGTGAAATCTAGTCACATGTATTTGTACATATATATAGTTCATTGGCTTCTACTATTATTGTGTCTATTCATGTCACCACTAGGGTGCGTCTGTAATACGTTCTCCTCTGAATGGCTTGTGTGACACTGTAGCTACATAAAAGGATGTGTCTTGCTCACCTGGTCAAACACCCGTCCCTCACTGCACTTTTGCCAATTCAATTCATTTTAGATGTAACCTCGGTTATGGTGAAAGACCCACCGGACGTCTTGGACAGGCAAAAATGCCTTGACGCTCTGGCTGCTCTACGCCACGCTAAGTGGTTTCAGGTTCGCAACATCATTTTACTTTCTTCTTGTAGCCTTATGAGAGAATAGAACGATCAATGTTTTTTGGTTTTTTTTTTTTTCTTTAATTTGTTGCACTTTGTCCGTGATAATGTTATAGACTATTAACTATTTGAAGAAAAACTTTTTAAAAAAAAAAAATTAAATGACCAGAAAAATGTGGAAAGATGATCCTTTTAATGTTGACGACTCTTACATCTTTTTACTTTTTTTATTATTATTATTATTTTACAAATTTTTTTTCCCCGCCTTCATTCTCTTTTTTTTTTTTGTGTATTTTCTTTTTTTCTGGTCATCGAGTAGTCATTACCTAAAGACTGACTCATATATATTCAGCGTTCCCTTCCCCCTCCACCAACACCTACTCCCTCCCCCCCCCCCCCCCCCCAATCATAAACTGTGTTGTGAATCTGTAATATTCCATAAGGCTGCATAGTATCTTTTGCTTAACCAATACGATACGTGTTAACTGCTTTCTGTTTAGCTCTAAAATCCTGTTCTTCCGGCCCAGCGTAGGAAGTGAAAGGTACCGCGAACCCGTTTGGTATTGTCACTTTGTGCATTGTGCAAAGTCACAACTCTGCACCAAACTGATTCTGGCAACCTTCCAGTCCCTACCTGTGTTTTTTTTTTTGTTTTTTTTTGTTCTTTGTATTTTTTATTTTTTTATTTCCTTTTTTTAAAATTTCTTCCATGTTTTATTTTCTTGCATATGTAATTAAATTCCTTTTTTTTGTTGTCTACAAGGCTTACAAGTTGCATTTACAGGAAATGAGTTTTTTTTTTTTCTTACAATTTTTATGTGTCTGAAATGCCATCTAGGTCGGTGGCTCATTCATTTGTGCTTCCGATACGATGGTGTTTTATTCACCCCCCTTTTTTTTTTTGAGTTGCTGCTATTTTTGATGATGTGAGTAATTTGCTTTTGTTGTCGCACACAAGGCTAGAGCTAACGGACTGCAGTCCTGCGTCATTATCATCCGCATCCTGCGAGACCTGTGCCAGCGGGTGCCCACATGGTCTGATTTTCCAAGCTGGGTATGTATAATGCTCTCTGTTCTGTTGGTTAATTAACCGGTCCGGCGTTACAAAGATCATATACAGGCGGTCCCTTACTTAAGGACACCCAACTTTATTGACGACCTCTATTTAAAGACAGACCTTTTCTGCCCCCTGTGACCTCTGGGTTCTTTAGTTTAGTCCCAGACTGTAATGATCAGCTGTAAAATGTCTGTTGTTAAGTATTATTGATAATCCTTGATCCCATTACAGCAAAAAAAATAAATAAATAAAAATTCAATTGTCTCTGTACCTTCAGACAAATTATTTTTGGTCCCAATGATAAAATATACAGTTCCAACTTGTATACAAATTCAAGTTAAGGACAAACCTACGGAACCTCTACATAATCTACGGAATCTTCTATGTAACCCGGGGTCTCCCTGTACTCTCCTCTCTCAGGTGATGGGAGTATATGCTGTAAGAGAAGATTTTTAAGTTGCATTATGACTAGAAACTGTTAATCTAATCTAATCCTGCTACGCGTTAACCTCTTTATCACAAAAGTGTTTCTTCAAATTTCTACCTACGAATCCTAGGGCTGTTTGTAAGTAGCAGATAGCCCTTGGATTGTTTTGTGTTTTTAAGTATCACTTTGATTCACATCAGAAATTCAAACACACAAAAAATGTATAGAAGGGGATTATCCAGTTCCAACAGAAGCCCGGCAGCCCTGTGGTTCCTGCCGTTTCTGTTTGGGGCAATCCAATGGAGGTCAAATGTCGTCATCATAATAATCTACAGTTTTTCACAGGCTTCTACAGCAACAATCTGATGCAGAGAGGACTCATATCAATCTTAATCTGTTTTCCAGGCCTTGGAGTTGTTGGTGGAGAAGGCGATCAGCAGCTCTTCAGGCCCCCAAAGCCCTGGTGATGCATTGCGGAGGGTCTTTGAGTGCATTTCTTCTGGTATTATTTTAAAGGGTGAGTGATAAAGTGTTAAAGAATCCGAGGTGACATAATGGATGAAAACTACTGTGACTTGCGACCCAACAGTGGTTTTCATTGCATTTGTAATGTCATTCATTTGCCATATCCTTGCGTTAGCCCCACTACCGCTGTGTTCCTTGAATGGTTGTCTATGCTTTAAAAAAAAAAAAAAAAAAAAAAAGCGGACAAAACTTCTATCATAAAGAAGTTGGCTTTGTAGCAGATTAGAGGAATGAATTCTCATCCCTAATGTTGGAATTAAATCAAGGGATCGATAGATATGTAAAAGATGATGAAAGAATGATGAAAAATATGTAAGCTTATTGTCAAAATTGGCTTAGTAGAGGTTTTAACCCGGGCCATTCAAGCGGACTCACTTCCGCATGGACTGATACGCATTCTCCCGGATTGGTGAGATCTTGATAGAATGTGTTGGTGAATTTTTCATGCAAACTAGATCACCAGGCCAGCATATTGTTGCTGAAGCAAGGGGGAACACGTTTGCTAAATTATGATTTGGTTCTAGAGGCACCAGGCCCGTCGTAATGTGAATGCGGTCACAGCTTCTGCGCCACCACATTGTAAAAATCCACACACTAGAGCGAAAAGATCGGCAGTATAAAGCATGGTGAAGGCGCAGCAGAAGTCAGCAAACTTATAATGCAGAAGATGCATTTCACTGCTTCTACTATTGGACAGGATGGTTGTAATGGTATAAAAAGAGTTGTTTTGATAACTAACTATAACACAAAGGGGAATCTATCTACGCCTGAAATGCCATGTGCCACATTTATTGAGGGTTTTAAACCATTTTAGTCAGTCTTCTGACTTGTCTGAAAAGGGGTCATTACCTCAGTAAAAGGGGGAAGTGATCGTCCCAAAAAATAATTCAATATTGAGCCGCAGCAAACAAGGCCTTGCAGCGCTGGGGTCCTGGGTTCAAGTCCCAGGGTCAACATCTTCAAAGAGTTTGTATGTTCTCTCCATGTTTGCATGGGTTTCCTCCAGGTCCTCCGGTTTCCTCCCACACTGCAACAAGACAATGGTAGGATGATTAGATTGTGAGCCCCATTGGGGACAGGGACTGATGTGACAAGTTCTGTGCAGCGCTGCGTAATCTGTGAGCGCTATATAAATAAAAGAATTATTAATTATCTACCTATTATATTGCATATGTATGTTTTATATGATCAAATGTATGGTTTGAGTTATTAGTAGTAGTATATGTACTATCTACTTCTATACTGTAGGGGTACTGCTCGATATTTTTCAATCTGTGCCGAGTACCACACTGTGACGCTTGGTGTGTTTATAGTATGAACCTGACCCCAGAGCTCTGTATGTTTTGTCTTTGTGTAAGCTGTTTAGTGATGAATATGACCCCAGTGGTTATTTTTAGAATTATGTAGTAAAGTTATGTTTTATTAAAAAAAATTCCTTTGGGAACTTCTTGGTTTTAGCTTACCAGATGTATCACAAACCTTCCCTTCTCTTGTCACAGCAGAATGTTTGTGACAAGGAAGATGAATAGAGGCATGTGAAATGTATACAGCAAAACACCAGTACTAACATGAGCAGACAGCATCACATATCTGAGCTGGTAGAATAAATATTCAACTTTAGTGCTGCATTTTAACGTATTTACCCATTTATTTTTGCCAGGTGGGCCCGGTTTACTTGACCCATGTGAAAAAGAACCATATGACACTTTAGCTACTATGACGGACCAGCAGCGGGAGGATATAACTTCAAGTGCACAGGTAACTTTCTTTTTCTTCCTGTGTCACCTGTTAGAAGGGGATTCCAGGATATAGAGTACCGGTCCGGGACCTAGGTCATCATCATCAGATAAATCAACTAAAAGTATTAGGTAGCAGCCACAGATGTAGGGGGCTGTACAGCGTTAACAATTCAGTGTAAACTGAATATAACATGTTGTAAAGCAGGATGAAGTGAGCAGATTTTAGTGTCTTATCTGCAGGCAGCATGTTATAGAACAGGAGGAGCTGAGCAGATTGTACATGGTGTCCTATCTGCAGGCAGCATGTTATAGAGCAGGAGGAGCTGAGCAGATTGTACATAGTGTCCTATCTGCAGGCAGCATGTTATAGAGCAGGAGGAGCTGAGCAGATTGTACATAGTGTCCTATCTGCAGGCAGCATGTTATAGAGCAGGAGGAGGTGAGAAGATTGTACAGTGTCCTATCTGCAGGCAGCATGTTATAGAGCAGGAGGAGCTGAGCTATGTAGAGTATGCTATGTAGCTATGTTCTCTTCAGAGTTTGCTGTATATGTCATATTTGTTTCCCTCTAGTATTTTTACCAGTGTGCCTTTATGACTATTTGTTCTCCTTCTGCAGTTTGCACTGCGCCTGCTCGCCTTCAGACAAATCCACAAAGTGCTGGGAATGGATCCCGTGTCTCCAATGAACCAGCGCTTCAACATTCACAGCAACCGTAAGAGAAGGCGAGACAGCGATGGAGTGGACAGCTTCGAGGCCGAAGGGAAGAAAGATAAAAAGGATTACGACAACTTCTAAAGAAAAACCTTCTAGATGGGAGCTTGCGGGTGTCAGTCTCCTGGAGGATTACCTTTCCACTGAGAGAGCTGTCTCATCCCGTCTGCCGCAGGGTTACGTGCCCTGACGCTAAACACTCGCCCCATCTTGTTGTTACCTTGCTCCAGACACTGATGTTTCATCTCTGGATTTGTTAATAGGTTAAATATTTGTATAGTTGTTAAAATTTGAAGATTTCCTCTCCCCTGCCTCCATGATGATGATCCTGTGTGCGCTCTAACACCCGCTCCTCAGCACCTGGATGCGTTCCACGGTTTCCATCCTCCGCATTGGGTGACGTCTCTCTATAGGCAGTAGTTGTATTTAATTTCCAGCCGTGTTTTTAAGGTTTTTCTTCTTTGCATTGTAATCGGAATAGTCGGCAGGGGGGAGGAGGCCTCCTTTAGTTGTAAGTTACACGAATAGATATGGCATGAGCCCTCACTAATTTCTTATTTTTATTATTTTTCTCCTATTTGTTCTTGTAAATTAAATACTCATGGATGTTATTGTGTGAAAACTAAAAACACATTCATATTTTTTTTTTTCGTTTTGCAATTTTCAGCACTCGGAAGTAAAGCGTCTCTGGAAATTTTGTGGCATTTGTCTTAATGGGTTAAATATATATATATATATATACCTGTTTGCGTTTTAAGTTGGGCTAGGGATCGTGTGAAGCCTAATCTATAACCATACCACACTCGGCGCTATCGCATTGCATGAGGTTTTATTTATTTTATTTTTTAAGTTTGGCTTTTATAACATTAGGTCTGTTCTTTTTTTTTTTTTTTTGCAAATTAATGTGAACAGGGTTCCCATTGCTTCGTCATGTTATACAGAAGCAGCACATAGTAGGATAATGAATAGGTTGAGAGGTTGTGTGTTTCCAGAACTAAAAGTTATGGAACTACGACTCCCTGCATGCTGGGTACGATGGAGGTTGTTGTTTTCCTGCAGCTATGTCATCACATGGTGGCTGTATATGGAGATGATAGAAAAGGTGGGTTCCCCATCAGGGTATAGACTACGACAACTTCTATAGTAAGGCCTGACAGTCAGAATCCCCTGGACAGAAGATGACCTGGTTAGGAGATTTCAGCAGTTCTCGCGTATAATAGTTTGTCGTTCTGCCTGGACTGAAACAGATATTGAAATATTCCCTTATTGAGTAATAGACTTATCTGATATGGTAAGGAAGTCATAGGTAACGCGCGCCAGGTCCTTTAGTAAACTTGCCTCATGATCTTCAATATTAGCTACAGCGATGTATAACCCCCCTGCTCTGAAATCTCGCACCCCTGCTGTGTGATTCCAGGTCAGTGCATTTGTAAGACCCTACAGGTTAAAGGGAGCTGAAAGAATCCCTTTAACAGTTCCTAAAATGCTGCAGAGGATCTGTTGGCATTTAGTGGACTGGTCATGGCCGTTTTCTAAGCGCAACTAGTCTCCGTATTAGAAAAGTCCTAATAAAAGGCGGTGACAGTCTCCAGTGCACCCGGGCTCAGCAATCACTAAGTGATTGGGATCTGTGCAGCCACATGACAGCTCAGAGGCTGCAGACACCACACGTGTCAGGGCTCTTCTCTCTTTCCAGTCTGAGGTCTGTGTCCATTGTGATTAAACCTCTTTATTTTGCACGATATGGATTCCCTTATTGCGGTTGTGTGAATCGCATCTCACTCTGCTATTCCCAGAAGATCAGATTTACTAGGGACATGATGAAGCAGACACTCCAATGCTTCCAGGCTTTATCCTTCACGGCCATGAGGAGCATTATGTGTCGCACGCTGTTATCAGTGTCTGTCCTTACCCTTCATACTGTCTGAGTATCTGGTGGTTTAACTCTTGACTGACGGTTGTCACACCTGACCTCTTCATAAACATAGCAAATAGAGGGAGACGCTTATATCCACAATATCTGTCTAATCTTCCAGTCGCTTGTAGTATGTGAACTCTGATCAGTCTGCCGGTCATATTTCCCTGAATGACTTGTGGTATCCATCATGTCTGATACGCTGCCAGGGGGTAGTGTTCAATCTGGGTAATATGGCTGGTATACAGTGAATATCCTCATGTGATGGCAGGCTTAGTGCAGCATGTACGGACAGCTTTAGGTTAAGGGGAATCGTAGATAATCCTGAACTCTGATCACCCATATCACATACGGGAGGGTAGTGTCACATACAGCACTGGTTATATTCACAAAGGCGGAAGAGATGAAGTGTAAGACCGATATGAGCCACAGTGTAATAACCTGTGATATGGCACAACATGCAGGACAGGCGGCTCATAGTAGTGCAGGTGGCAATGCACGCAGCCATGTGCACTACTGAAGGCTTATTTCAGACAACACTATATATGAGTTGTTACATGTCCTCAGATGATCATGTATGAGCCAGGGACCACTGCTATAGTTTCTTACCTGACTGTGGCTATGATGCTGTTAGTTTAGTTCAGACGAGCGGCGGACAGGCCAGGAGACGTCGTCTGGATTCACTATATTATTTAAGTAATTGGGTTGTAATGCTGTGATGTTGTAGGAATGAAATGGGCCCCTGTCATCAGACCACAAATGAGGTACAAGTGTACTTAAAGGGGTTTTCCCACAAACTAAAGTTAGGCCCTATCCACGTTATAGGGCCTAACTTGCTGATCAGTGGGGGTCTCAGTGCTGAGACCCCACAGATCGCGAAAATGAGGAGTACATTAGATTAATGGAGCAGATGGCCACACATGACCATTCTGCTCCATTAATCTCTATGGAGCTGACGCAAGTTGCCGAGCACTGCGCTCACTGATCTCCATCAGCTCCATAGAGATTAATGGAGCAGAACGGTCATGTGCGGCCGTCTGCTCCAATAATCTGACGGACCCCTTTTTTTTTTTTTTTTGCCATCTGTGGGGGTCTCAACACTGATAAGGAAGTTAAGTCCTACCCCATGGTAAGGGCCTAACTTTAGTTCATGGAGAAACTCCTTTAATAAGAGAATCTCCTTACTAGAAGTAATCGTGCCCAAGCTATGGCTGTCAAATTGTGGCTAAAGTAATGACTCCCATCATGTCCCGTCCGCCACAGGCTAATGAGTACAATGGGGGGGTACAACCACTCGGTAGCCACAGATTAGTGATCACTGGACCAGTGTAGTCTGTATCCTGGAGGGGCTCGTACCTTCTGTCAGTCCCGCCTGTCACCTTTATCCCAGCACTGTGTGACCTGCGGTATTTTGAGGGCTGCATCAGGGTTCGGTGGGGTCTGCATCGTTGTGCGGGTGGCGTCTTGCTGTTCGTGTGACCTCTGCCAGTAACACCATTTGTTGTCAGCAATGCTGTGAAATAAATTTGGAAGTGGACAATAACGAGTTCACCCTTTGTGTGCACGCTTCTCATTTCTTGCGGAGCCTTTAGGATGATGTAAGCAGTCGGGGGTCCCACAGACACTGGATGGGGTGGTACTACATGTGGCTGCTAAGGCCCCACCTTCAATCACTTACATTACAGGTTCTACAAGTTGTTCACATCCTTAGTGAGAAACTGAAATGTGATTTTAAAGATGTTTGTCCTTAAAGGGGTTGTCCGGGATCACCGGTTGTACACACAGAATAGGAGAGGCATAAAGTACACAGAACATCCGATACCCACAGATCCAGCTGTTTGCAAACAGGACACAATATCCTTATCACATGACCAATGCCACCGATACCGGCCTAAGCTGCGCTCACAAGATCCACATGATGTCTCTTAGCTGCTGACTCTGTTCGCAAACCCCTGCAGGAGCCACACACCGGATCTGGGGATATAAGCTTTTTATTTTTCAGCCTCCTGACCAGCAGGACTCACTATGTTACAGGGTCACTGCCTTTAAATGGAGAGATTGGGGCTCATTTACTAAGGGTCCGAGCGCCGCACTTTTGTCGGGTTTCCTAAATATTTCCGATTTGCGCCGTATTGCCCTGGGATTTTGGTGCGCGCTATCAGATTGTGTCGCATCTGCGCCGGCTTGTACACGACAAATCGGGGGCGTGGCGGTTGGGCAACCCGATGGATTCGGAAAAAAACGCGGAATTAAAAAAAAAGAATTTGTGACGCAAGATCAGCACTAACATGCACCGGGACGAAGAAGCAGCGACACCTGCTGGATATTGAGTGCACGGACCTTTAGTGAATCCCGACAGACCCGAATCGGCATTGGACAACGCACCGCGGGATTGCGACTGGTCCGGGTAAGTAAATGTGCCCCATTGTGTCCAGTCTAGACAATGCTCTGTGAGCTAAACACATCAGCTGTACACATCGCTCTGCTGGTTTGTAACACTATCAGTCAGGCAGTTTAGCTCACAGAGCATTGTCTAGACTGGATACAATTGTCTCCACTTCACAGCAGCAGACAGCATGTATCAGTCTGGTGTTCTGACTACTTCACAGTGAACAAAAGCCAACTTCACAATATTTGTGTATCAACTCTGTAGCACATGCATTTTGGGGGATGCTGTGAATGAAGTAAGAAAGTGCTGGAGGTTTAACCTCCCTTGATGGTGTAAGGGGTACAAAATGTGTATGCCCTGTACCCTGCCCTTACACCACCCCTTCCGCACTCCCCCCGAGTGTAATGCCCCTTTACTTTGTCATCCCCCACTTGACAACCCCAATGTATCATAGCCCAATACAAATTGATCTTTTCCCTAAGTGACCACAAGGAGGCAGTATTGTGTAACCTTGGAAATTTCGGGAAGGTCAGGTAACTGTAAATATATTAAACTGGGAAAATAACATTTCCACCAATGTAGAGGAGAATGTAGTGGATACAATGAAGGAAAGATGTCATAATATCAGGTGCTCTTGGGTCATAACTTCATCCAGGGGTTTTCCAGGAAAATAATTTATAATTATTCTGCCTCAAATTGGATCCAGCCACCTTCCCAGGCTACTCTGACTCCAATACCAGCACTCCTGGCCCCGCCTCCAAAGCACTTGCACAACTGGGTCACACATCACACTAGTGACTGGCTTAGGAGTATCCCCTAAAGTTTTCTGTGGTGCCAGGAATGTAAAACCTTAATTTTTTACAACACTTTAAACCACTGGTGGTCTAGGATAGAGTAAGGGTTAATGAATGCTTCCTTGGTGGCCTAGGCAGTAGAGGGGGCATTGCTTCCCTGGTGGATTAGAATATTGGAGGGGTCACTGATTCCCTGCTGGTCTAGAATAGTGGAGGGGTCACTGATTCCCTGCTGGTCTAGAATAGTGGAGGCGTTACTGCTTCCCAGTTGGTATAGAATAGTTGAGTGGTAACTGCTCCTTGCAGGCCTAAGAGGAATGTGGAGGGGTTACTGCTTCCCTGCTGGCCTATGAGGATAATAGAGGAGGTTACTGCTTCCCTGCTGGTCTAGGATAGTAAAGGGGGTTACTGCTTTTCTGGTGGTCTAGGAAAGTGGAGGGGTCACTTATTCCCTGTTGGTCTAGAATAGTGAAGGGGTTGCTGATTCCCTGCTGGTCTAGGGTAGTGGAGGGGTTACTGCTTCCCTGCTGGCCTGTGAGGATAATAGAGGATGTTACTGCTTCCCTGCTGGTATAGGATAGTGGAGGAGTCACTTATTCCCTGGTGGTCTAGGATAGTGTAAGGAGGTTATCGTTCCATTCATTATGGCACTGGTGGAAGTAGCAGACTTCTGAACTCGGCTGTTTTTAATAACAGAGCAGCAACAGTATGTGGGGTACAACAGAGCCCCTTTTCATGATCCGCGGGGGGGGGGGTCCCTCCATGGGGACAGGGGAAATCTTGATGCGGCTGTACAACTCCTCTAATGCAATTCTATATGGCCTTGGAGTCCGGCTGTGACCTCATCAGGGATTTCTCTTTTCTACTGATTTCTATTTCTTCTCTACGTAACTTTTTATCTTTATGTAACACGTGACGTTCCTGTGTTCATCCATGTGATCCCGATCCCTGCGGAGCGTCTAATTATAATCATGTGACCCTTTCACACGATCCTGCGCTGATCCCTCATATCCCAGGATTGTCACAGATTCCACAACAGGATGTTCTCATCCCAGTTCCCACCGATGGAAGATCCGAAAAGAGTCATGAGGAGCCGGGAGTCCCTAATGTCCTGAAAATGCAGGCAAAGCCTCATCCATGAAGCCTTAGAAAGTCTGTGCGCCAAAGTAAACCTCCTCCTGTCCTCCGCTTCTCTCCTGTGGGTTTTGTATCACGTTGCTGGAGGACTTTGCAGGTGACAACCTCTGGGGGAGCTATAAAGATAGACCTAAATTGTTACACTCAAAAATGCATCATAATTGATAGTTGCAGTTTTTTACCTTCTAGGGGGCGCTGTTTCTTCAATCTATCAGTGTAGTTAGTTATTTATAACTTTGTGCATGACCCAGGAGGCTCCTAGAGGAAGTCACCGCGTGTTTTACATATTTTCTGCTCTATCTATATCAACTCTCACTCATAGACAAGAAAATAAACATATGAGATGTGGAGGGATGGGGGAGGGAGGGCTCCCAAAACTGTGTCTTAAAGGGACGACTCTCTATTAACCTTGTTCAGACATCAGATTGGGATCCCTGCTCCCCGATCCCCACTAAAAGGCATATGGTTGACAAGGGTCTGGTACAGAGTTCTGTCTGTAAGGTCGTTGACTGTAAAGAGAAATGTGCAAAAGTTCTAGGCAGGGGTGACTACAATAGGCACAGTAAAACACTTTCAAAAATAGAAGTGTAAATTGTATATTTTTATCATTATATAAACTGAATGAAGGAAAGGAAATCTAAATCAGATCAAAACTTCTGGGTGCACATGCACCTTGATTTTCAATAGGTTAGATAGGGAGTTTGTTCCATATATAATAAGCACAGAATGAACTCAACAGGGAGATTGTTCCTGGCATCTTGGAAAACTGAGCACAAAAGGGGCTCAGTAGGGAGGTTGTTCCAGACATCTTGGAAAATTCAACTCAGAAGGGACTTAAGATAAAGATTGTTCCAGACATCTCTGAGAACTGAGCACAGAATAAACTAAACAGGGACATTTTCCAAAAGAACTAAGAATAGAAGGATCTCAGCAGGGAGGTTGTTCCAGACATCTTGGAGAATCGAACACAAAAGGGACTCGAGATGAAGATTGTTCCAGACATCTCTGAGCACAGAATGAACTACACAGGGACATTGTTCCAAAAGAACTAAGAATAGAGGGAACTCAGCGGGGAGGTTGTTCCAGACGTTAAAATGAATTAAGCACAGAAGGGACTCTGCTCAGGGGCGTAACTCGAGGAGGTGCAGATGGTGCGGTGGCAACAGGGCCCGAAGAGGCTTAGGGGGCCCATAAGGTGTCACTTTCCCATATTAGAAGACTGATACTATAAACCATACTTTATGGTCAGGGGGCCCGGCACAGACTTCGCACTGGGGCCCATCAGCTTCAAGTTACACCACAGACTCTGCTGGTAGGTTGTTTTAGATATGGTGGAGATGTTGTCGATTTGTGGGGGGTTGTTCTGCTGCAGAATAAATGTAGAGGCTCCCTGCTAGTATTGCCTGATTTCCCCAACTATTAGGCTGAGTTCACACGTACAGTTTTTCAGAGTTTTTCAAAAAGAGAAGAAGAATTTTCTATCAATAATATGTTCTTAACCATTATGATCCACATGTGATTTTGGCTTCAAAAACTGCATCCGAGAAACTGAACGTGTGAACGCAGCCTCAGTCCAGTGAAAGTGTCTTCCATAACCTTGTCTTTGTAGCAGAGCTGAGCTCAGTTTACTAGTAAAGCCTCGTACTACACAATGTAGCTGCTTCAGTTTATGACTTACTTCCATCCTACACGTATGATGATGATCATCGCCTGTTTGGTATAACTGATTGATTAGTGGTTAGCATTACAGCCTTGCAGCGCTGGGGTCCTGGGTTCATGTTCCAGGGTCAACATCTGCAAAGAGTTTGTATTTCTCTCTGTGTTCGCGTGGGTTTCCTCCGGGTCCTCCGGTTTCCTCCCACACTCCAAAACATACTGGTAGGATGATTAGATTGTGAGCCCCATTGGGGACAGGGACTATTGTGACAAGCTCTGTGCAGCGCTGTGTAATCTGTGTGCGCTATATAAATAAAGAATTATTATTATTAGTCTCTGCTACAAAGATGAGGTTGTGGAAGACCGCTCCATGTCATGTGACTACAATCTTAGGGTGTGCGAGTCTAACTAGAACCGACTATTAAACTAATTTACATTTCTCTTTTCTTCCTTCACTTTACATTTTGCTAATTAGATAAAATTAACTATTAACACGTCTGTTTATGAGACCGTTCACACTGCGCAGCATCTTCCCGCATCCACCTAACTCTGTGCCATAAACAAGTCATCATACATATAACAAGTACATATAGAAAGGTTTCCACTTCTCCTTTCTCTATAATTGCTTCTCCTAAACTTCCTTTTTACCTGTAATTAACTTCCCCAGCAAGTGCTCTCATTGTATCCAGGACGTAGATGGGGGATGTTTAGGTTTTTGTGATAGTATATGCCTTCTAGCTGTTGCAAAACTACAACTCCAAGCATGCAATGACGTAGCAAAGTCTATAAGATTGGGCGGCACGGTGGTTAGCATTACAGCCTTGCAGCGCTGGGGACCTGGGATAATGTTCAGGGGTCAACACCTGCAAAGAATTTGTATGTTCTCTCTGTGTTTGCATGGCTTTCCACCGGGTCCTCCGGTTTCCTCCCACACTCCAAAACATACTGGTAGGTTGATTGTATTGTAAGCCCCATTGGGGACAGGGACTGATTTGGCAAGCTATGTGCAGCGCTGCGCTATATAAAGGAATTAAACCCCATTACAATGTAACATGTGGTGGCACACCGCTCCCTGCATCGCTTTAATACACCCCTGCTGATGGTCAGTCAAGGATACAAGTTTTGGGGGCTTTCAATGCAAATCTGGGGAGGCAATAGAAACTGGTGGCAGAGTGAGACAACCCCTTTAATAAGTTTCTACCTGTAGCAGTCATGTAACAAGACTGTACACACCTACAGAAGCTCGATCAGTGCCCTGAGAGGTATTATTACATGATGCAACTGCTGCGCCATGACTCATGGGTGATGCTGGGCACAACATGTACAGTATACAGAGACAGAAGGATCCTTAACCCCTACACAACCACAGCAACTTTATATACAGTATATACGTGCAATTGAGAATTGCAGTGGGTGTTGTTGCAAGTTCCAGTGCACCCTATATTGCTTAGGGTGCGTTCACCTACCACACCAGGTACCCCTCTACTGCACCTGATACCCATTGATTGCACCAGGTACCCTTCTACTACACAAAGTGCCCTTCTACTACAGCAGGTACTAATCTACTGCACCAGGTACTAATCTACTGCACCAGGTACCCTTCTACTACACCAATTTCTGCATCAGGTACCCTTCTATAATGTAAGGTACCCATCTAGCGCACCAGATACCCTTCTACGATGTCAGGTGCCATCCTACTGCAGCAGGTAGCAATCAACTGTACCAGGCACCCATCTACTGCACCAGTTACTTGTCTACTAAACCAGATACCCATCAACTGCACCAGTTACCTTTCTGCTACACCAGCTACCAATCTAGTGCACCGTTACCCATCTGCTATACAAGGTACCAATCTACGGCACCAGGTTCCCATCTACGGCACCATGTACCTTTATGCTACATCAGGTATCCGTCTACTGTGCTAGGTACTCATCTACTACACTAGATACCCTTCAACTAAACCAGCTACACATCTAATGCACTAGTTACTCTTCTACTACACCAGATAACCATCTACTGCCCCATGTATCCTTCTACTACATCAGGTGCCAATCTACTACACCAAATTCCCTTCTATTAGGTCAGGTAACCTTCTACTACAACTGGCACCCATCTCTCCTGCACCAGATACCCTTATACTATAATAGGTAACCATCTACTATCTACATAATCTAATAACCCATTTACTACACCTTTTACTGCACCTGGCACCCATCTACTGCACCACTCACATCTCTGCTACACCAGGTACCCGTCTACTGCACCAGTCACTTATGTGCTGCACCAGGTACCGGTATTATATATTACATACACAAGGTGATGTTGTACGGGCCCTGGGCCTGACCCCAGACATCACCCACCATCCAGGACTGTCAGGAGGGATGAGAGAATCTGAAGGATAAGGATGTGCTGCACCTTCAGCCTAAAAAAATAACAAAATAATAATAATAGTAAAAAGTAAAACATAAAATCCTTTCCCTAGAATAAATATAGATATATATTTACCAGGTGTCGCCACATTCCAAGATTCCTGATTCATCAAAAACAGACATAATTATCGCATGCGGTGAGGTCACCAATTTTTCGTCACCTACATAAATATTTATAGAAAGTGATGAAAAGATTGTACACAAAATGGTAATGAAATGACACCTTACACATCTCCATACAACAAAGTATGAAAAAGTTGTGAAAATATGGAACAATTTTCTAGTTATATATTTATAATTTGGGTTAATACATAATATAATCTGTATACATGTGGCTCCTCATCGCTTTGTAATTCTGTAATATCACTTTAAGAGAAGCCCCGCCCTCTCCCTCCAACCAATCACGAGTCACATCCTGACTGCTCTGAGAAACCAGCAACCGCCGTTGACTGACAGATTCGACGCCCAATTAGGTTGTGAGGCTGCAGTGAGCGCCGCTGGGCCCCGCCCCCGTGGCTGTAGAGCGGAGCGGTGGGTGTGGTCAGTGTATCCGCCTGAGTGCAGCGCACAGCGGGGACATGCTGGGGCTGGGGGCCGGAGCCGCCGCCAAGTCACCCAAGACACCGTCATTCGTGTCCTACCTGACCCCGGAGGTGAGTGCCCGGTGCCGCCTACACCCGGGGACGTGCCCTCCCCCTCCATGTCTGACACCTACTGCTGACAACTGGTGTCTAACCCTCATCTCCTGTGCCGTCTCCTTACCCACTGCTCCACCTACTGACATGGGAAACCAGTCCTATCTCCTTACCCACTGCTCCACTGACATAGGAAGCCAGTGCCACTGTGCCATCTCCTTACATTGGAAGCCAGTGTCACTGTGCCATCTCCTTACCCACTACTCCACCTCCTGACATTGGAAGCCAGTGCCACTGTGCCATCTCTTACCCACTCCTCCACTTCCTGACATAGGAAACCAGTGCCACTGCTGCATCTCCTTACCCACTACTCCACCTCCTGACATTGGAAGCCAGTGCCACTGTGCCATCTCCTTACCCACTACTCCACCTCCTGACATTGGAAGCCAGTACCACTGTGCCATCTCTTACCCACTACTCCACTTCCTGACATAGGAAACCAGTGCTACTGCTGCATCTCCTTACCCACTACTCCACCTCCTGACATTGGAAGCCAGTGCCACTGTGTCATCTCCTTACCCACTACTCCACCTCCTGACATTGGAAGCCAGTGCCACGGTGCCATCTTACTCACTACTCCACCTCCTGCCACAGGAAACCAGCACCACTGTGCCATCTCCTTCCCCACTACTCCACCTCCTGATATAGGAAACCAGTGCCACTGTGCCATCTTCTTCCCCACTACTCCACCTCCTGATATAGGAAGCCAGTGCCACTGTGCCATCTCCTTACCCACTACTCCACCTCCTGACTTAGGAAACCAGCGGCACTGTTCCATCTCTTTACCCACTACTCCGCCTTCTGATATAGGAAACCAGTGCCACTGTGCCATCTTACCCATTACTCCACCTCCTGATATAGGAAACCAGTGCCACTGTGCCATCTCCTTACCCACTACTCCACCTTCTGATATAGGAAACCGGTGTCACTTTGCCATCTTACCCACTACTCCACCTCCTGACCTAGGAAACCAGTGCCACTGTGCCATTTCCTTGCCCACTACTCCACCTCCTGATATAGGAAACCAGTGCCACTGTGCCATTTCCTTACCCATTACACCATCTTCTAATATTGGTGATCAGTGCGACCATAACATCTCCTTATCCACCTCATTATCACTGTACCACTTTCTTACCCACTACACCACATTGTGAAATTGGTGATGATTGCAACTGTGCCATCATTTTATCAAACTTATCTCCATAGCGGTCTCATCACCTACTTACACTAGTATTTAGTGGCATTGTTACAACTTCTTACCCACCACACCACCTCCTGAATCACAACACTTCCTTACATGAACGACCACTGCCACTATGCTACCCCCTGGCACTAGAGATCAGCACTATGTACCAGTATGCCCACTATGCCACCTTTTGATATAGGTGATCATTACCACTGTATCATCTCCCTGTCTCAGCAACTTATGGAATTGGTGTTCAGTGCCACTGTGCTATTTCCTTTTCCACCACACCACCCCCTGGCATGGGTATTCAGTGCCACTGTGTCATCTGCCTACACCTCACACCATCTTTTGATATTGTCGAGGACTGTGCCATCTCCTGTCTCACCACTTTGTGATCAGTGTCCCTGTGCCTCCCTTTACTACGTACACCAATTTCTGACACCAAGTCACCCAAGACACTGTGATTGGTGTCCTACCTGACCTGGAGGTGAGTGCCCGGTGCCACCTATGCCCTCCCCCTCCATGTCTAATATCTACTGCTGACAACTGGTGTCCAACCCTCATCTCCTGTGCCGTCTCCTTACCCACTGCTCCACCTACTGACATAGGAAACCAGTCCTATCTCCTTACTCACTGCTCCACCTACTGACATGGTGTACTCACTACACCAATTTCTGACATTAGTGGCCACTGCAACTATACCATCTCCTGAATCTGTGCTGCCGAGACATCTCTTTACCCACCGCTCCACCTGCTGACATAGTGATCATTGCCACTGTACCATCTCCTTTGCCCTCTGCACCACCTCCTGACATTGGTGTTCATTGATACTGTGCCATCTCCTTACCCACCTCACCACCACCTGACGTTGGTGATTATTACCACTGTGTCATCTCCTTACCCACCTCACCACCACCTGACGTTGGTGATTATTACCACTGTGTCATCTCCTTGCCCACCGCACCACCTCCTGACATTGGTGATCATTACCACTGCGCCATCTCCTTACCCACCTCACCACCACCTGACATTGGTGATTATTACCACTGTGTCATCTCCTTACCCACTGCACCACCACCTGACATTGGTGATTATTACCACTGTGCCATCTCCTTACCCACCGCACCACCACCTGACATTGGTGATTATTACCACTGTGTCATCTCCTTACCCACCGCACCACCTCCTGACATTGGTGATCATTACCACTGTACCATTTCCTTACCCACCGCACCACCTCCTGACACTGTTGTCCGCTCCGTGTGACGCTTATCTATGGTGCGCTGCACGCAGACCTTGTGCCGCTGCTCTCAGTTGTGACTCTTCAATGCGAGAAGATAAAATGTAACATCCGGATACACTGATACATTGTTATATAACAGTCACAATCTGAAGCTGGGGAAGGTGGGGGGGGGTCCAAAATTTGCTTTGACAGGTTTCTTTTCAAGTCCCCCCTGTGGAAGCTGTGATGGCAGACATATTAGTGATCACCCAACTTTCCCTGATCCGGATATGAAAGCGACATTGTTTTGTTTTTGGTTATTTTTGGTACAAAGTAGAAGTTTTGTTTCAGTTGTGAAACTTTCTCCTCACTTGATCTCCTGGTAGGACCTGTCGGCCAAGTTTAAGGAGCCGGGTGTGGTGATGGGAGGAGGTGCAGGGGGGCAGCTCTGAGTTCCGTGAAGGTTCTGACTTCCTGACCTATGCCTGGGGTCATGATGGGCACTTTTTAGCGGGGTCCCGGCCGCGCCCCTCGGAGGGTCTGACACCACTTTCTCTGCCCTCCCTCTTCTGGGGTGAAACTTTTTAAAAAAGTTTGTATTTGATGAATTGGGATAAACCACGCCCATTTTGTAAAAGTGGAAATCCCAAAAAGTTGCAGTATCCTAATTTCCTGTTGGGTCTAGCGCAGGACATGACATCTGAGACGTCTCGTGTAGCTCTATCCTGGACTTTGCCCCCGAAACCCTTGAAGAAATGCCAGACGTCTTCTATGTAATTATTTACCTTGGGGGGAAAAACCCAGGGGGGGCATTTATAGAATTGGGGGCAAAGGCTGAATGTTATAGCGGGAACCACTTCGACTCATTTAGTGGATTTTACAAGCAAATGAACAGCGCCGCACTATGTATAGTGGCCATGATGTGTTACTGCAGCCTCCATTCACTTACAAAGAAACTGAGGTGTAATTCCTAGTCATGGCCACTATACAAGCAGTGGTGCTAACTACATTCAGCTCTGTACACTGTGTTAGTCCGGGGGGTCTGAAAGCTGTCAGACCCTCCACCAGTCTCTCTCGCCCGTGGACTCTTTTTCTCATCCTATAAAGCTGCTGCTTGCTATGGAGACTCTATTTGCTGTAGTATCTCACCAGAAGCACGTGGCACGCGTGGCATTTGTCTCTGCTCACCTTGGCATCATCAGTAGTTCGCACATAGAGTGATTTGATCATAAGTTAGTGCCGGCACAGCTGCCCCAGATGACCATTTCTGAATTTTTGGGTTGCGAGAATAACGGAAATCGCAGCATTGATTATCCATCGTGCCTGCTCTGTACCATCCTAAGCTGGCGCTGCCACCTGTGGGTGGTACTTTGCCTGCCAGGTGTTCATGCTGCTGCCATCCCAATGCAAAGATCATACAAACATCAAAACCTCTGCAGCAGAAATACTGACGGGGCCCTGGACAATATTAGGTGACTAGATGCGCCGGATTATCAGGTGACTACCTCTAGTCTGGATTTTAAGTAAATCTGTAGGATTTATGAATTTGTATAAGCCGCACTATGGCGCGGGCATGCATGGGTTAAGCAGGGCTGTTGATGCTATTATTGGCCGTGCCCTCGGGCTCCTGTGACTATTAATGATCTCACCGTGCTCTTACATCTCAGCGGAGACTGGCGAGAAAGCAGGCGGTGAGGAGGCGGGCATGATGGCGGCTGACCACACTCGCCAGTGTGTGAGGTCTGTGCCAACCACAATGCCACAAGCACAGGGTCAGACAGGGGGGGTCTTAAGTGTAGTCTGGGGGTTAGACCCTACCAGCCTCCAAAATAGTTTGTCTTCTACTGTATGGGGTCCAGATTTGGTAAATAACGTGAGCCCAGTGGAAGATCCTTTGATTCCCTGGTTGGCCGGTACGGCGCTGCGCGAGTGCCTGGAGGGCCTTACTCTTCAATACAATTTTACTGAAACGTGGATTTACTGTGGGATAAATATTCACCCCCTGGCTTCATCACAAGAAGAAATTACTTAAAGGGATATTCCAGGACAAGTATATGGGTGACCAATTCTTAGGATCGGAGGATCGTTCTGACACTCAGGGCCACCATCAATCGTCTGCGGAGACTGCATCTGATATATTAGCACTGCATACTCTTCCCTCCTTATCAAGCACAGCGCCGTACACTGCATAGTGGCAAGGCTTGGTATTGCAGCTCCACCACAATTACTTGAATGTGATTCAGGTGACACCAGGTCATGTGACTGATGGATGTCTGATATTGATTACCTATCCTATAACACATTGATCCTGGGAAACAACTCGCAACTTGTCATCATCTGCATATTCTATTGATCCCCTTTAGTTTCCTTATGAGATGAGCAGCAGTGGACTGAGCAGACGTGGTCATACGTTTACTTATCCTGTCTGTCTTGAGATGTTGTGATAGTTAGAAGGACTCGGTGCTGCCCCCTCTTGGTAAGGCACAAATCTGGGACATTGTGTGACCGTCTCCATCACTTCAGTATCCTGCAGATCTTGTTCTGTAGCTTCTGTCCTGGTGTCATTGTAGTTGTTGTCCCTGTTCTGAGGATAATTGTCGGCTTTGATGTTGGAATTATAACTTGTCTGACGCCCCGGAGCAGCTTCTCCGCACCCTGCAGTATGTGGAGTATGGCGGATATTTTGGGACAGCTTTAAAGATGTTCTCCGACACCTTCTACGATCTCTTCTGGTTAGTGTCCTTCTGCTGGGGGTCCAGTGATCGGCTGTGATCTGTGTGTAAGCTTGTAGTAAGTGCTCAGGTACCCTGCACTGCCCCCGCAGGTGGAAGAAAGTATAACAAAGTGTCTATTCACACCAATGGGTTGTCTTGGAAAGGCAGGAACGGACAGATCCTCCAGGGACCATTCTGGCCAAGAGATGAGGATCCTAAACATTCCTTAGGGCATTTGATAGACCCTCCCAGTTGTCATATAGATGGATAGCACTGCCTTTGTGTAGTGGCAGCCGCTTATCAGATGGGAGCTACTTTGTTTCTTTTATTTACCATCTCGTGACGCCAAGGACATTATTAGCCCTGGAATCCAAGGACTGAACCTGATAAGGACCGAGTGCTGTAACTTTACTGATCTGAACCTCAGTCGTGCGAATGGAAACTTACGCTGCCGGTTTAGAGGGGGATTGACCCAAAGTTTTATCCTCTGCACAGTGTGGAGTATAACTTGCTGAGTGATATCCGAGTTACCCATTGATCATTAGTCCAGAGCTTATACTTGTAAAATATGGTAATATATTTTGCTTTTCAATATCTCTGCTTCTGTCAGTGAATGGAAACAATCATTGATTCGTTTTTTTTTTCCCCCCAGGAGATTGATGTTAAAGAGAAGGTAGAACAAGCGGTGAAGGTCGACGATGTCCTGCTATTACCGGGTAACTCTTAACCTTTTATGTTTCATGAAATTATGAGATATTATTTAATGCAGATTTTCTGCTGATCTGTACTGTATAGACTGAGACAGCATAAACAGCGTCATCTCAGTGTCGTTAATCTGCTGAGGAATTATTAACCACCTGATTGTACTGCCAGAAATGAATAAAGCAGATATGATAGTATGATGGTTATATAGGCTTTGATTGGTAAGATGTGTAATGAAATGAAGAAAGGAGCCTGAATCTCCCTGGAGTCATTCATCTGTTCTGTATAGACTGAGATATAATAAGCAGAGTCATCTCTGTATCCCTAATATGCATGGGAGTTATTGATTATTGTGCCGAGGAGATTGATAAAACAGGGGGATAACACTCATTGCACAGATAAGACTGAGCTCTTGCCTTTACTATATAGGCTGAGACAGAATAAGCAAAGTAATCTCATTATCAGACTTTATAGACTTTGATCCTTAAAGTGCATAGGAATTATTGACCAGCTGATTATACTGCTGGAGATGAATAAGGCAGATGATAGTTATAGACTTTGATTGGTAAGACGTGTAATAAAATGAAGAAAGGTTCCTAAATCTCCCTGGCTTAACTTATCTGTACTGTATAGACTGAGACAGAATAAGCAGAGTCACCTCATTTTTCCATTTTGTTTATGGGAGTTATTGATCTCCTCGGCAATATAATAAGGCAGGAAGATAATACTCTATACACAGATAAGACAGAGCTCTCACCTTTACTATGTAGCCTTAGACATCATAAGCAGAGTAATCTCATTGTCTCTAATGTGCACTGTACTTCTTAATTTTAGTGTTGAGGAAATGATTAAGGCAGTGGATAACACTCTATAAGTAGATAGGATAGATCTCTTGTGTTTAGTGTATAGACTTTGACATGATAAGTAGAGTCATTTCAGTATCCCTAATGTGCATACGAGTTATTGATTATGCTGCTGAGGAAATGAATAAGGCAGTAGGATAACACTATATAGATAAGATAAATTGTTTGCTTTAGTGCATAGACTGAGACAGATGAGCAGAGTTATCTCATTATCCTTAATGTGCATAGGAATTATGTACCATATTATCGCTGCTGGAGATGGATGAGGCAGATATATGATAGTTGTAGTGTTTGATTGGTAAGAGGTGTAATGAAAGGTTCCTGAATGCAGGTTGTACCGGGGGTGATATGATGATATCAGCATTGATTTCATGAAGAATTTTCCTGTATTCTCCATCTGTAGTCACTGGAGACTGTTACCCTCTGCATCTCTATGATGTTGCTTGTAGATTCCCCATTTGTCCAACAGAGAAACACAGATCTAGGGATCGGTAGTCTGGGATGTGAAAAACATGGCTTCTTTCTTCCGTGAACAGCGCCACCCCTGACCATGGGTAGTGCCTGGTATTGCAGCATAGCGGCATTCATTTCTATATAGCTGACCTTCAACACCAGCGCCAAACATGGTCTGGTGTGGCACTCTATGGAAGGAAACCTCCATGTTTTCAAAATGCATAACAACCCCTTTAATATGATCACCAGTTATCTCCGCCCGATCCCTCTATTTTCAGATTTTGGGTAATGTCAGTGACACCTCTATACTTTGGGAATGAAGATTTGTGTAAAAGCCGAGTTTCCTAAACAGTGTGCATGTCTTGGCTGAACTGAACTCGCAGAATCGTGGTGGTAGTTATCACTTGACAGCAGCTCTTCCTTCCCTTACCACAGCATCAGGGTGGAACTCACAGCAGCAGAAGTCACATAGATTAAGAGACCACGTGCGATGGTGTGAATTGGCTGTTATGGTCTCAGTTAATTAGGACAGAACCGGAGCTACAACTATTGGCTTCACGAAGCGGCACTTATCTGACATGACACCAGATGCAAGAGACGTCTTATTGTGTGCAGCTTGTTGCGGCTCTGCTCTTTCTTGCTCTGTTATTCCATTCTCTGTGCCTCCCGGGTTATTTCCTCAGGAGGAAGCGCTTGCCTGGAGTAAGTCCTGTGATGTCACCTGTTTTGAAAGGAAGGAAATGGCTGGAAATAAACTTATTATGTGGGAGCAGAACATCCCTCAGTTACATTGCTTCCTCTGTCAGTGTAATAGCCGCTCACTCTCCTGATGAAAGAAACATCTGCTTCCACGCTGTGGGGCATACGTACATATGGTCTTCAATTTTTCTGTGTATTTATATAAAAACTTTATAAATAATTCTCCCTCAAACTACCTTTATATAATAAATAAAAATATTATGCCTTCCTGCAGCCACCACTAGGGGGAGCTCTGTGAGTTTTGAACTATACATTGCTATAAAAATCTACGCACTGATCTCTCCCTGTGGGAAAACCTTGTGACTGTATAGGGAAGGAGAAGAAGCAGTTTACAGTCAATCAGGATTTATATTCCGAAAAATTACCTTTTTAAAGGACTTTCCTTGGGTTATTATTATTGACGTCCATGACCGAACAAAATTGATTTAACTGGTCTTAAGTTTTAGATCAGCGGGTGTCTGATCTCCAGCTTGTTTATACAGGCAGAAAGGGCGCCGTACTTATAATGTGGCAGTGCCTGGTATTGCAGTTCAATTTCATTCATTTAAAGATGTTGAGATTCAGAAGCGGATATGGGTCTGATATCCGATGGTACCGGACCGACAGTTGGTAACATTATTTGGTGTGTACCAGGATTCTGTGATCGGTGATGATCTGTTTCTGTGCTGATAACAGTTTGTTGCGATCTCGTTCTGTAGGTGAGATGCTCCTCTGTGAGGCCAGCAATATATTGAAGATCTCGCAGGATGAGACCTCCCAGAGAGGAGTCTACGGGAGACTGGTCTGCACAAACTTCAAGATCACCTTCCTGTGCGAGGAGGGCGCCGAGGATAACGTAAGTCTCGATTTTTTTGCGGCCTTGTCAGCTGGGCGTCGGCCTTGTCAGCTGGGCGTCGGCCTTGTCAGCTGGGCGTCGGCCTTGTCAGCTGGGCGTCGGGGCACAATTTCATAAAAATTAAGAATTTCTCCCATTCCATATGAGTCGACCAAAGTTTCTCTTAAATTTTCTAGGTTCCAGAATTCAAGAACAAGATTGTGGGTGAGAATGACATCACCCTGCAGTGTGTGGACCAGCTCTACGCAGGTAACGTACAATCGCTGTCACTTTTTTGTTTTTCTGTTATTGTGCCGTTTCCTCTTTTTTTTCATTATTTTTAGCCCCCGGGCATCTGAGGTTTCCTTTACGTTCTCTGCACATGTTCATTTGTCTTTATACTGTACAGGCAGTCCCCAGGTTACGTACAAGATAGGGTCTGTAGGTTTGTTCTTAAGTTGAATTTGTATGTAAGTCGGAACTGTATATTTTAAAATTGTAACCACCAGCCAAATTTTTTTTGGTCTCTGTCACAATTGGATTTTAAAAATGTTGGGTTGTCATAAGAACCAGGAGTAACAATAAAGATTTATTACAGACGCCTTTAATAACTGTTACAGTTGATCATTGTATCCTGGGGCTAAAATACAGAAAGTTACCAGAGGTCCATTTGTAACTAGGGGTCGTCTGTAAGTCGGCTGTTCTTAAGTAGGGGACCGCCTGTGTATAATTTACTATGAAGAGCCTGAGCCATGATGATGCTCAGCTGAGCCCAGTGTATGGAGGATGATGGGAGTAGTTGTTTATTCGGCAAGGTCGCTCTATTACCGCTACAGATTTCTGTATTGTTCAATCTGCGGCTAAAACAAACCATTAGGATTCTTGTAGAATGAGGAAAATTAATTATTAACCGTAGAAAGTTGATAGAAATGTCACAGCGTAACCCTTTATCTGCTGAATGAGGGTTAATCTCTATCCGTTTATTGATCTGTCTGGGATGTATAACATATAAGGAGCGACCTGGTGGAAGACTCGTCCTTCAGTGATATCAGATGAGATAGCGCCCCCTGCTGTGCTCTGGCGGACAAGGTGTCTGTGAGCTCCTGGATTTCTATCTCTGCTCTTCTTCTATCGCAGTGTATGATGATAAGAAGAAGGTCCTGATAACGGGGGCGCCGCTGAAGAAGTACCCCGAGAGGCTGGTCATCTACTGCCGAGACTTCCGAGTGTTTCACTTCTGTCTCAGCTTCGCCAAGGAGGATGAAGTGAACCGGGTATTCACATAGTCATGGTTTCTAATATACCAGATCCCAGATATAAGGTTATAGCTGCAAAAAATGGGCCTCTTATACGGAGGGGGAGGAGAAACCTGCCAGGCCCTTTCCTACATATAAGGGAGGAGGGGAAGCCTGCTGGGATGTTTCCCAAATATAAGGGGGGAAGTTCTGCCAGGCCCCTTCCCAGATATAAAGGGGGGAAGTCCCGCTGGGTCGCTTCCAAGATATAATTGATGGGCGGCACTGTCCTGATACATGGAGGTAGGTGCCTTCCCTACCCCCTTACCCCTCTTTTGCCAATTTCAAGACCTCCTCTTGATGTTGTTAAATATTTACTGGTTTTTAATCTTTCAGATTGTCAATGGGATCATTCACCACACGCTGAGTCCTAAACGCCTGAAGCTCATCTTCCTTTTCTCATACACAGAAGCCGCCCCCTGTTACAAAGGTGAGAACTGATGTCCTGATATTCCCGAAAACCAGATTTTGCCACCATAGCGATAAGTAGAGCTGCAACGGCTCTCCACCAGTCTGTCACTTATCCCTCTTCCTGTGAATAGAGATGTCATGCTACAAATTTAAAATTAATATGTTATCAGATCACATCAAACTGTATCTATAGTATATAGTACACGGGGGGGGGGGGGTCCTGCGGATTTGGCTGCACTGTGCACACGGGGGGTCCTGCGGATTTGGCTGCACTGTGCACACGGGGGGTCCTGCGGATTTGGCTGCACTGTGCACATGGGGTCCTGCGGATTTGGCTGCACTGTGCACACGGGGTCCTGCGGATTTGGCTGCACTGTGCACACGGGGGGTCCTGCGGATTTGGCTGCACTGTGCACATGGGGTCCTGCGGATTTGGCTGCACTGTGCACACGGGGTCCTGCGGATTTGGCTGCACTGTGCACACGGGGTCCTGCGGATTTGGCCGCACTGTGCACACGGGGGTCATATGCGGATTTGGCCGCACTGTGCACATGGGGGCCCTGCACGTTTGGCCACTCTGTCATTGATGGCATTTCTTTTCAATTTTAGCCACAAGTGCCAAGGATCTAACTGTACTATTCGACAAGCAGAAGCAATGGCAGACGGAGCTGGAACGCACCAAGGGAACCTGGGCAAATAGAGTCTTATCCATCAATGAAGCGTACAAGGTCTCAGATAGGTAAGTACCTGCTCATGGCATGTGTCCGTGTAGGAAAGTGAAGTTTTATCTTGCCATTTATGTTGATTTTTAGTGGAATCTGCAGTCAGTTTAGCAGTAATGTTGGGGATGAGACCAACCTAATACTTTGTGTTGAGAAAATGTGGGTGCGACAGGAGTGTGTGACTCTGAGCCTGGGTGAGGGAACGATCACCCCAACATCAGGGGTGTAATTCAAGAGGATAATGTAGCCAACTACTCTATTATATGCTGCAAGGATTCAGTACTTGACAGGGGCATTGTCTGGGTCTTCATGGGAGACCCTTATTTTGTTTTTTAAAGTAAAATGATATCAATCACCTATCCATAAATGGGTTATTGATATAATTTTAATGGAAACCACCTTTAAGGGTCAGTGTTGAAAGCTTTGGGATGTTCTGCACCTTTCATCCGTCACTTTTCCTTCCCGTTTTCTCAGGTTACCTCCGTATTTTGTTGTTCCCATGGCGCTGCAGGAGGAGAGCGTGTACAGGTTCCAGGGGCGAGGGATTCCGGTGAGTATCCGTCTGCTCTGCGCTCATACACTGTACACCAGCCATGTACTCGGCTGAGCATGCATGTGTTATCCCCAGGTAGGACAGAACGAGCCCCTTTAGCACATAATTTAGCACCTTCTTTACTTAAGACTTCCCCTGAAACACATCCTATACATGTCAGCCGGCTCTACATAGGATAAGTTATTAATATTAGATTATTGGGGGGTCGGTGAACTGATGGTGGACCCTCAGCTGAGTCCGGTAGCCTCCGAACAGCTTAATAATAACTAAGACTGAATACCCCTCAGTTCCTTGTGCCGTAGCAAGTTCCTGGACATTGCTGGGTTTGGGGTTGACTGTGTCTTTATCTTTTCTTAATAGTTCTGGTGCTGGTCCAGTCAGAATGGGGGAGCCCTATATAAAATGTCATCCCTCCCTAAAGAAGTGGACGATTTTGCCATTCAGGAGCAGAGATCCTTCCTGGACAGGTCTGTCGTGTCTCTGTCTTTCTCTGATCAAAGATGCTTCTTCCTCGAATCCTAAATATTTAGTTTATTTTTGTGCTGTCCCTGCAGCGTAGAGAAGACCCTTCACAGACCGCCCTTGGAGGAAGTAAGAATCGAGGATTTATCTGTCACTCTCCCGTCCCTTTCCGAAATCCAAGTGGCCTATGTGCGATTCAAGCAGCTCTTTTTAATAGGTAAAAATAAATTGTAGTGACCCTGTATGTATAAAATATCAACACCAAATGGAGTTATAAAAGACACCTGAATCACAAAAAGATTACTTTTATTCTTACATAGAAGTAAGATGGTTACTGTAATGGGAGACGATACGCTAGTTTCTTGTCCTGTGTGAGAAATGATACTCCAGTCTCCTTTCCTGAATGGGAGATGATACTCCAGTCTCCTTTCCTGTATGGGAGACGATACTCCAGTGTCCTGTCATATATGGGAGATGATACTCCAATCTCCTGTCAGATATGGGAAATGATACTCCAGTCTCCCGTCCTATGTGGGAGACGATACTCCAGTGTCCTGTTTTGGGAGACGACACGCTAGTCCTTGCCACTTTTTGCCATTTTTACATCTGTAAATATTTGAATAAAAAATGATCAAACGGTAATAAAGTTCCCAAGTTGATAAAAATTAAAACACTGGCACATACCGATTAAAAAAAAAAAACCTTATATAAGTCCGTACACGAGTTATACAAAGTTACACAAGTGTACAAAAGTTATTGGCCTCAGAATTGTTTTGTACAAAAGAGTTCCAGTTTTTTTTTTTTTTTTCTAACATCTACTAAAACCTAATAAAACCCCATAAAAATTTGGTGTCCCTGTAATCGTACCACATCCAAAGAATAAAGGGAAGGTGTCATTTGGAGCACACAAAGAAAGCAATAAAAGCAGAACCCACTACAAAACGCCACAAATGTGTGTTTTATTTTTTTTGTCAATTTCACCGCACTTGGATTTTTTTTCCAGTATGTTGCGTGGAATATTAAATGGTGCCATTAATATTTACAGTTTGTCCTGCAGATTACAAGCCCATATACATCTCTGTAAACAGAAAAATAAAAAAGTTAAAAAATAGAAATGCAATAAACAAAAAAAGGGGGTTATAAATCAGAATTTGGGATTTTTTTATTAGTAAATTATTACTAATTATACAATTTTGATGTTTAATTTTTTTTTCATATTTTTTTCTTTTTCTTTTTTATCTATTCTTAAGATAATTGCACTGACTTCTGGGACACGGACTCTAAGTGGTTTTCATTGCTGAACACAAGCAATTGGCTTGAAATTGTAAGGTAAAATTATTTATGGCTTTTTTTTCCCCCCATTTACTTTCTGTAGCAATTCCTCATATTTTTTGAGATCTCTGCTTGATGTTATTTAAAGGGGGCCTATAATAATACTAATAATAATAATTCTTTATTTATATAGCGCACACAGATTACGCAGCGCTGCACAAAGCGTGACAAATTGGTCCCTGTCCCCAATGGGGCTCACAACCTAATCAACCTACCAGTATGTTTTGGAGTGTGGGAGGAAACCGGAGGACCCGGGGGAAACCCACACAAACACGGAGAGAACATGCAAACTCTTTGCAGATGTTGACCTGGGTGGGACTAGAACCCAGGACTTCAGTGCTGCAAGGCCTTTGATAGGTCCTGCCGCTTCCAATGCTCCGCTCCTCCCGCAACTGTAGTTTCCTGCAGCAATCATGTGCTCATGTACAGCCAATCACTGACCTCATGGCTACTGATTGCTTGCAGCAATGAATACTAAACCAATAAAGATAAACGGCTACGGGATGTACCAGAGCGCGGCACTAGATATCTCTGTTTTGTATCCACGTTCACCAACTAAAGGGAGTCTACCAGCATCAAATAAAGCTGCAGCCAGTGTTATGTATTGTCCCTGGTGAGATGTGTAATCAGACCTCAGTGTATGTTGTTAGTAGAAGCAGGACTGTGATATATGGATTTATATTCCGGGATTGTAGCTTGACTTGGTGCATCTTCTGTGTGAGATCTCGTGGTGCTTTCCCTCTGCTGTAGTAAGCATCTGGTTGGATATTACAGCAAATAGGAGGGGCAGGGGCGGGGCAGTTTGAATGCAAATAATGCAGTGAGAGGGACAGCATTCTGGTAAGGACCGGGAGAGGACTTACTGTCTGGTGAGGCTGAAATTTGAAGAGACACTGAAGTGTCAGTCAAAAGTAGGGGGCGGCCTGGATATAGCATGACTCTTCTCTTCAGATATGACTCTTTGTCTGCTCATTTGCATATCAAAGACATGGCTGTAATTAAAGTACAGTGCCCCAGTGTCAGATTATATAAGGTGATATGTGGTGGAGTGTTAACCCTTTACCAGAGGGGTAAAATTTTGGTCTTCTTTGATTTTTCCCAACATTTTCACTGTGTTGTTCTGTTTATTTTGCTCGTTTATAGACAGTGCCTTAAGAAATCAATCGAAGTCATTGAATATTTGGAAAACCAGAAAATTAATGTTGTCCTTAAAGGTAAAGCGAGGTTGTTAACCCCTTCTGCTGCATCTCTTTCATCCATTGTGCTTTTTAGTTTTGATTACTTTTGACTCTTTTCTGATCTTTTCCTGCAGAGGACACGGCCTCCGACCTCTGCTGTGTCATCTCCAGTCTGGTGCAGGTCATGATGGATCCATATTACCGCACCCGATACGGCTTCCAGAGCCTTATCCAGAAGGAGTGGGTGATGGGAGGACATAATTTTCTGGATAGACTGAACCATCTTCGCTCAAATGACGGAGAGGTAAGGTTAATCCGATTCTGTAGAGCACAGAATTGGGGTTCTGGAGGGTGTTGATACCTAGAGGCAGTCTCATAGACTGTAAGCTCTTGTGTCACCCCTCATCCTCATAGACTGTAAGCTCTTGTGTCACCCCCTCATCCTCATAGACTGTAAGCTCATGTGTCACCCCCTCATCCTCATAGACTGTAAGCTCTTGTGTCACCTCCTCATCCTCATAGACTGTAAGCTCTTGTGTCACTCCTCATCCTCATAGACTGTAAGCTCTTGTGTCACCCCCTCATCCTCATAGACTGTAAGCTCTTGTGTAACCCCCTCATCCTCATAGACTGTAAGCTCTTGTGTCACCCCCTCATCCTCATAGACTGTAAGCTCTTGTGTAACCCCCTCATCCTCATAGACTGTAAGCTCTTGTGTCACTCCTCATCCTCATAGACTGTAAGCTCTTGTGTCACCCCCTCATCCTCATAGACTGTAAGCTCTTGTGTAACCCCCTCATCCTCATAGACTGTAAGCTCTTGTGTCACCCCCTCATCCTCATAGACTGTAAGCTCTTGTGTAACCCCCTCATCCTCATAGACTGTAAGCTCTTGTCACTCCTCATCCTCATAGACTGTAAGCTCTTGTGTCACCCCCTCATCCTCATAGACTGTAAGCTCTTGTGTCACCCCCTCATCCTCATAGACTGTAAGCTCTTGTGTCACCCCTCATCCTCATAGACTGTAAGCTCTTGTGATCAGGGCCCTCCCTCCTACTGTTCCATATGACTGTTTGTACTCTGTAATGTAATATTATATTTGTACATGTCCCCTATGATGTGTAAAGCTACGGAATATGATGGCGCTATATATACAAGATTACTATAATCTCGAAGTCTAAATCGCCAAACTCCATATATATAATAAATATAAATATACAAGCTACAAGCAGAAGGGCAGATGAGCAGGAGAGGGGTGGTGGTGGTCTTTGTATTTCTGGCACCACAGACCCCTAACCTCCCCCCCCCCCCCAAGGCCCCAGTATATATAACGTATTCTTCCTTCTCCGCAGGCTCCCGTCTTCTTGCTCTTCTTGGACTGTGTTTGGCAGCTGCTCCACCAGTACCCACTCGCCTTTGATTTTTCGGAGACGTATCTGACGGTCCTGTCGGACAGCATATACATTCCCATCTTCAGCACTTTCTTCTTCAATTCACCCCATCAAAAGGAGGCACATAAGCGGGTAAGTGCGCGGCAAGCTGACATTTCTGATTTAGTGTAGATCCGGGCACATCACACTACAGCTGCTATATGTTAGGGGGCTGCTACACCGCCACATTTGTATTATACTGGATCTCATGAGTAAGTCATGTGAAAATGAGCAGAGAAGAGTCATATTTTGCCTGAGACAAGTCATGTATGGAGGCTGGAGTGGGGGTATTCATTTCAGTTGCCTTGATCTTTAGTTTTATAGCACCTGCTAGTGTCATATTAAGAATAAGAATCTCATCTTTCTGGTTGCAGGATTCTGGTTCTATGGCCTACAAAAGAGAGAAATAGACAATTAAAGAAATGGCGTGAACTACATCTTTATCTGCAGCTCACATTTGCAACAATGTCTTTAGCTACCTGTATCTCCAAATCTGTAGATTTAAAAAAAAACTGCCTGATACAATTTGAAAGTCTCATCAAAATCATGTTTCCAGGTGCTACAGAACTGAAGATAGGGGTGTCTGAAGTGATACTCCCCCTTCAGCCTCTAAACTTGACTTGCCTCCAGAAAAATGTGTCTTTTTTTCTGCTCATTGTCACATGACTTTGGGGAAGATTTTTTTTTTATATATAGTTAAACTCCTTCTCTAAAGCACACTTCAGATGCCCCTGTCTTCGGTTCTGTTGTACCTAGAAACATGCTTCTGGTGACATATTAAAGATGGATCCAATTCCCACTTCTTTCTTCAACCGGCTGTATTTCTGGCTCTGTAGATCACAGAACCACAAGCTTATCTTTTAATAAGCTTCTAAATATTATAGCATGGGAGATAGGGACTTCTGAAGTGTTGGTCTGCTCCTTTAGATCACAAAACAACAATGTGGTCTGAAAGATGAGATTCTTATCTTTAATATGGCACCAGCATCATGGATCTAGGACTAAGGCTACATTCACACACATGTAAGGGGGACGTATATACGGACGACGTATGTACGGCTGATATACGTCCCCTGTACACTTCTATGGGCTCACGGCCCTAAACGGGAGCGGTGCGGTGCAGCACACGTGCGGCACCGTACCGCTCTGTAGCCCGGGAAAAGATAGGACATGCCGTGCTCTGTATCTTCCTATGGAGAGGGGCGGGGGTGAGCAGCGCTCATCCCCTGCTCCTCCTACTCTCCACAGCGCCGATGTATGCCCAACGTACTACGGTAAGGAGTGAGGGCCCTGATCACAAGAGCTTACAGTCTATGAGGATGAGGGGTGACACAAGAGCTTACAGTCTATGAGGATGAGGGGGTGACACAAGAGCTTACAGTCTGAGGATGAGGGGGTGACACAAGAGCTTACAGTCTATGAGGATGAGGAGGTAACACAGGAGCTTACAGTCTATGAGGATGAGGGGGTGACACGAGCTTACAGTCTATGAGGATGAGGGGGTGACACAAGAGCTTACAGTCTATGAGGGGTTGACACGAGCTTACAGTCTGAGGATGAGGGGTGACACAAGAGCTTACAGTCTATGAGGATGAGGGGGTGACACAAGAGCTTACAGTCTATGAGGATGAGGGGTAACACAAGAGCTTACAGTCTATGAGGATGACGGTGACACAAGAGCTTACAGTCTATGAGGATGAGGAGGTGACACAAGAGCTTACAGTCGATGAGGGGTGACACAAGAGCTTACAGTCTATGAGGATGAGGGGGAGACACAAGAGGTTACAGTCTATGAGGATGAGGGGGTGACACAAGAGCTTAGTCTATGAGGATGAGGAGGTGACACAAGAGCTTACAGTCTATGAGGATGAGGGGGTGACACAAGAGCTTACAGTCTATGAGGATGAGGGGGTGACACAAGAGCTTACAGTCTATGAGGATGAGGGGGTGACACAAGAGCTTACAGTCTATGAGGATGAGGGGGTGACACAAGAGCTTACAGTCTATGAGGATGAGGGGTTACACAAGAGCTTACAGTCTATGAGGATGAGGGGGTGACACAAGAGCTTACAGTCTATGAGGATGAGGGGGTGACACAAGAGCTTACAGTCTATGAAGATGAGGGGGTGACACAAGAGCTTACAGTCTATGAGGATGAGGGGTTACACAAGAGCTTACAGTCTATGAGGATGAGGGGGTGACACAAGAGCTTACAGTCTATGAGGATGAGGGGGTGACACAAGAGCTAACAGTCTATGAAGATGAGGGAGTGACACAAGTGCTTACAGTCTATGAGGATGAGGGGGTGACACAAGTGCTTACAATTTAGGAACTGATGAGTATGAACTGATCCTGTGCACATTCCCCTCCCCCATACGATCCTGTACCTGGACATATTTTCCAGTAGCAGAGTGGTCCATGGTCAGCGCATCGCCTGCAGTTATGATAGAAGGAGTCGAGCCGCTCACAAGGGGCCCATTATTCAGCCGCCAGGAGCAATCTAGTCATTACGGCCAAGTTTGCTTAAGCCGCGACCTGTTTCCTACTGCAGGAATTTGCAAATTCTCTTCTTTTTTTTTGGCAGGTTGAGGACGGCAGACAAAGCAGGTCTTTGAGTTTTTACTCCGTCTGGGATTGGTCGGTGCAGTTTGAAGTGAAAGCGCTGACTTTTCTGAACAATCCCCTGTACGTGGAGAAGTCCAAGCAAGAGAAAATCCGCAAAGGAGTGCGCTCCAAGGCGAGTGTGACGTGTGGTGGAAGGCTCGTTATTTCTCCTTCTCCACGTTTTATCCCTGGTCATGTGATGTCACACAGGTGCACAGCTCGTTTTATCCCTGGTCATGTGATGTCACACAGATGCACCTGTGATATCACATGACCATGGATATGAGTTGTGCACCTGTGTGACATCGCATGATCATGGAGCTTTCTTTAGCCACAGGAAGTAAACAATGAAAATAAATATGGAATGACAGCAAGCAGAGATCTAGAAAACCCAGAGAAATTGATACAGAAAGTATATTGGAAAATTGTTGAACACTTCATTACACAAGCAGACTAGAAGACGTGATTACTGGAGCCCTTTACTTTCTCCCTGCGGATTAGAGTTACAACAGTCAATAGATGAATAAAATACCTTTAACCCTTTCACGACCCGTGACGTAATAGCACTTCACGAGTAGTATGGCAGTATATGGTAGGATCAATCGGGCAACCTAGGGTTAAAAGTACCCCAGGGCAGTGATGGCGAACCTTTTAGAGACTGAGTGCCCAAACTACAACCGAAAGCCACATATTTTCGTACATATTGGCATCCTGAATACAGCAATACAGTAGCAAGATCGAGAAATTTGGATTATCATTGTAGCTTCCTTAACAGGATGAATCGCAGGCCCTGAGAAGGGGCTTCAATTATAATACAGCTCTATCCACTCCTCCTCCTGTAAAGTCACTTTAAAATAGTGCTGAACAGGACAAGTTCTGGGCTGCCTGTGACTGCCGGAGTAGTCCTGAATGTTGACCTTTGTGCTGGGTGATTGCCTGGGTGCCCACAGAGAGGGCTCAGAGTGCCACCTCTGGCACCCGTACCATAGGTTCGCCACCACTGCCCTAGGGAGTCTTAAAAATAGTAAAAGTAAAAATTAAAAAAAAAAAAATTATAATTAAAAAACCTAAAAATTCAACCCCCCCCTTTCCCTAGAACTGATATAAATAAACAGTGAAAACCACAAATCCATTAGGTATCGCCGCGTCCGAAAATGCCATATCTATCAAAATATAATAACGTTTTTTTTCACTACATTTAACCTCGTAACAGAAAATAGTTGAAAATGGCACTTTTATTCCATTTTGAAAAATATAGGAAAAATCTATCAGAAGTCGCAAAAAATGACACCACCCACAGCTCTGTACACTGAAATATGAAAAAGTTATTAGCGCCAGAAGATGGCGAAATTTTAAAAAATTATAAAAATTCTACATTCGTTTTTAATTTTTGTAAATGTAGTTAAACATTATAAAACCTATACAAATTTGTTATCCCCATGATCGCACCGACCCAAAGAATAAAGTAGACCTGTACTGTACGCACAGTGAAAGCCGTAAAATCCAAGCCCACAAGAAAACGGCACAAATGCGTTTTTTCACCATTTTCACAGCAATTTTTTCCCCACTTCCCAGTACACAGCGTGGAATAATTAATACCATCACTGTGCAGTGCAATTTGTAATGCAGAAAACAAGCAGTCACACAGCTCTGTACGTGTAAAAATAAAAAAGTTGTAGATTTTTGATTGTGGGGAGTGAAAAATGGAAATGAAAAAACAAAAAAAAAAGGCAAGGTCCTTAAAGGGTTAAAGGGAACCTGTCACCACATTTCTCAAATACAGCTAGTGACATGTTCCCAAAGAGCCCTATTCGCTAAATACCACTGTTCTTTTAGCTAAAAATTGTATCCCTCACATCCCCTTAGTCTTTGTAATCTAACCTGGCATCCTTTCAGAGCTAGAGCACGTCAAGGGGGTGTGGCCGCATCGGCAGCTTCTCCCCATACCTTCTCAGCATTCAGCATTTAATGTCAAGTGTTCAGGGTGATGTCATCTAAGGTCCAATACCTTTTACATTTGAAAACTGTACCTCATGTATTTATCTGATCACATGAAATCACAGCATCTTCCATGGATGATGGGGAGAAGTAGAAGTCCATGTTGGTGTTTGTCTTCATTGAAGAGAAGAGAATGTAGTTAGTACATCTGGTAACTATGATATTTTGTGTTTCTACAGCATCAGCGACAGCTATCTCTGCCTCTTACCCAGTCCAAATCTTCAAACAAGAGAGGATTCTTCAAGGAAGAACCAGGTCCCTTTATAAAAAGTCTCCTCGGTAAAAGAATTAGCAAATTAATAAGCGCTTCTGACGAAATTCCTGATAACTACCGGGTCTTCTATGAGAACTGGCACCGGAAGCCAATAGACTTCCATGGCTTGATCCTGCCGCACATCGAGGGGCCCGATATCTGCATCTGGGCCCAGCGACACTTGCGTTGGATCCCGGAAGCTCAGGTTCTCGGTGGAGGGAACGTGGCTTCCATGCAACGGGTGTTGGAGCTCATGGATGAAATTCAGAGCCTGAAGAATGAATTAATCGAGAGGCCGATGTTCTCCCACCAAGTCTCCAAGGAGAATGACGTGGACAGCCGACGCAAGAAGTCAGTGCGGCGCTCCTCGCTCTACCCCTTTGCTCAGTTCCATATAAACTGTGTAAGACCCTCTATATCCACCACAACATGGCGGAGCTGGGAAGCAGAGGACGAACTGGTCAACCGGGATGACGAGGACATAGATCTGGGCACTATATGATGGATGTTTTTCTGTTCTATTACTGGCAGCTGTCCACGTGCTGTTGACCAAATGTATAATTTATTTCTATAGATTTTGTATTATTACAGCCATTCCTAGTTTTAGGTTATTAACCTAGAGGCTTGCTTACAAAGCGAGCAAGATGTAAGCGTTCACAAGGAACAAGCTACAAATCTTTCTTGAAGAAAGAAAATGCAAAAAAAGCAAAACATAATCTAAGGGACCAAACAGACCGACCCATCACAAATATTTATAATGAAATATTTTCGGCTTCTATCTGCTCGTGATACTATCCCATAGTGAAGTCATCAATATAAAGCTGGAAAATCCCTTTTATGTCAAGTTTGGAGGAAATAAGGATTTCTGTAGTACTTTACTTCCTCCCTGCTGAAGGAGTGGATAGATAGTGGTGGATAGATAGTGGTGGATATATAGTTAAGCAAAATATTTTAGCTACACTATTACAATTTGTGTGTGTTTAAAGAGGAAACCTGCTCCTGTGATCACAGCAGCCTCGGCTAGAATCATAACGGGTAATAAGGGAAAAAGAAGTATAAAATACTGTAAATAAGCTGGAAAGATAATTAATTTAGGGGACCAAACACATTCCCATCACAAATATTCACAATAAAAGACAGGATTTCCCTTTTAAAGTGGTTAACCAACTTCTATCTGCTTGTAATACAATTCTACACTGTAGTCATCAATGTAAATAAGATGGAAAATCCCTTAAATATTTGGAGGAGATTTGGATTACTGTAGTACTTTGTACCTGATGACATCAGCTGAGTGGATACATAGTGATGGCTATATAGCTTAAAATACAATTATTTTAGCCATAGAAATACAATCTGCTTAAATGTGAAAATTTAACCTCCTGTAATCACAGCAGCCTCAGCTGAAATGAGAAGTATAAAATGCTATAAATCTGCTGGGAGGATATCTTGATTAATATAGTGCTTTACTTTCTCCCTGCCAACCTAGGCTGCTTGAGTGGATAGATAGTGATGGCTATATTGCTAAGATGACCAAACTATTTTAGCCAGAGTATTACAAGCTGTTTATATATCAAAACTTGCCTAAAGGGGTAAAAAAGAGGAGTATAAAATACTGTAAGTATATAATAAGCTGAAAAATTCCTTCAATGTCAAGTATGGAGGAGATAAAGATTATTGTAGTCCTTTGCTTCCTGCTGATATAAGCTGCAAGAGTGGATAGATCATGATGATTATAATGGCTATATGGTTAAGATATAAGTAAACCTGCTTCTGTGATCAAAGCAGCCTTGGCTAGAGTCAAAAGTTGTATAATGGGATAAGAAAGAGGAGTATAATATACTTTAAATAATCTGGAAATCCCTTTCATTTCAAGTTTGGAAGTGATATGGGTTACTGTAGCCCTTTACTTCCTCCCTACTGATATCAGCTGCAGGAGAGGATAATAACTTAAATATTTTAGCTAGAGATTTAAAACTGTTTATATATGAAGAGGAAACCTGCTCCTGTGATCTCAGCAGCCACAGCTAGGGTAAAAACTTGTGTAATAAGCTAAGAAAGAGGAACATATTGTAAGGATGAAAAATCCCTCTAATGTCAAGTATGGAAGGGATATGGATTACTGTAGTCATTTACTTCCTCCTTGCTGATGTCAGCTGCAGGAGTGCATAGAAAGTAATGGCTATGTACGGTAGCTAAAATAACGAAAATATTTTAGCCCGAGCCTTACAAGCTGCTCCTGTGATTACAGCAGCCTTGGCTGGAGTCAAAACTTGGGAAAACTTGAGAGAGGAATAATAAAATACTGTAAAAAATATGGAAAATCCCTTTGTTTTGGAGGAGGTGAAGATTAATGTAATACTTTACTTCCTCCCTGCTGATGTCAGCTGCAGGATTGGATGATATAAATATTTTAGCCAGAGCATTACAAGCTGCTCCTGTGATTACAGCAGCCTTTACTAGCGACAAAACTTGTGAAATAAGGTGTGAGAGAGTAATAAAATACTGTAAATAATATAGAAAATCCCTTTAATGTCATATTTTGGAGGAGGTGAAGATTAATGTAATACTTTACTTCCTCCCTGCTGACGTCAACTGCAGGATTGGATTATATGAATATTTTAGCCATAGCATTACAAGCTGTTTGTATATGAAGAGGAGATCTGTTCCTGTGATCACAGCAGCCTCTGCTAGAGTAAAAACATGTGTAGTAAGGCAAGAGACTTAGTTATGAGTACTAAATGTTGTATAATATGATCTTGTAGATACCATGACGGGGTGGCATCTCCACTCGATCTGACTCAATTCTTAAAAAAATATAGAAATGTATAAGTACACTGTGTAATGTAGGGTAGCAGCCGGAGGTGGCGTATGTGACGATCAGGAATTTTGTGGTTTTGTATCTTTTTGCAGACCTTTTATATTCCATAATTTATAATAATACAACAGGCACAAATCTGAGGCTGTCGTCATTCTGCTTTGGGTTACAGGGTTCGGGAACCGTCCACATCTTACCTTATACTTCAGTGTACTGATCATTCCGCCGCTAGTTGTCCAAAATCAACTGTAAGCATAAAAACAAACAAAAAAAGTTATAAAAAAAAATCAATAAACACCAGGACATGAGATGTCACAAAAGCTAAAAAAAAAAAAAAAAGTTTTATTTTCACTGCATATACTGTAATAATTTTGTATCCAGATGTATCTGGGTTTTATCAATGACCTTTATTATTTTGTGCACTGGAACAGTAGGTAAACCAGCAGTCCTATGTAAAACCGACACGTGGCAATGTGCCGGACGACAATCTCAGCTCTGCTACATAATAAAGCTGGTGTTCACTGAAAGGAGGCTAAATGCCAAAAACTTGTACTAGTAAAAAGATTATTTTTTTTTTTATACCAAAATGTTAGTAGATGTTGCCTCCCAGCATGCTTTGCTACAGTAGTTTATTAGATAAGCAATGCATTGTGGGAGATGCAGAGAGAGGGTGTTAGTTGCTTACTGCTGGTCTACTGTATGAGACGCTTGTACGTTTTGGAAAAAAAATTACCTCATTTGCTTTATGGAGAAAGGATGTATTATATTGCTATTTTGTAATTAAACATTTTATCTATAGAAGTTTTTGGTTTATTGTTTTTATTAAGGATTTTAATTAACTTTGAGTCACAATGCTGATTGGGGGGTTGGGATGGGAAAGGTAAGTGATTTTATTTTGGTTTAATATACATGTTAGGGGGAGGAGAAGGAGAGGTGCAACAATATGAGGGGGAAGAGTAGAGGGGCCACAATGTGAGGAGGAAGAGGAGAAGGGGCCACAATGTGAGGAGGAAGAGGAGAAGGGGCCACAATGTGAGGAGGAAGAGGAGAAGGGGCCACAATGTGAGGAGGAAGAGGAGAAGGGGCCACAATGTGAGGAGGAAGAGGAGAAGGGGCCACAATGTGAGGAGGAGGAAGAGGAGAGGGGGCCACAATGTGAGGAGGAAGAGGAGAAGGGGCCACAATGTGAGGAGGAAGAGGAGAAGGGGCCACAATGTGAGGAGGAAGAGAAGGGGCCACAATGTGAGGAGGAAGAGGAGAAGGGGCCACAATGTGAGGAAGAGGAGAGGGGCCACAATGTGAGGAGGGGGAGCCGCAATGTGAGGAGGAGGAAGAGGAGAGGGGCCACAATGTGAGGAGGGGGAGCCGCAATGTGAGGAGGAGGAAGAGGAGAGGGGCCACAATGTGAGGAGGGGGAGCCGCAATGTGAGGAGGAGGAAGAGGAGAGGGGCCACAATGTGAGGAGGGGGAGCCGCAATGTGAGGAGGAGGAAGAGGAGAGGGGCCACAATGTGAGGAGGGGGAGCCGCAATGTGAGGAGGAGGAAGAGGAGAGGGGCCACAATGTGAGGAGGGGGAGCCGCAATGTGAGGAGGAGGAAGAGGAGAGGGGCCACAATGTGAGGAGGAGGAAGAGGAGAGGGGCCACAATGTGAGGAGGAGGAGGGGGAGCCGCAATGTGAGGAGGAAGAAGAGGAGGGTACACAGTAAGAGGGGGGTGGATTTGGTGGATGGAACCGACAGAAGGACTGGCAAACGGTGGAGCATTGGTCAGTAAAATAAGTCTAGCTGCTGCATTCAGGCTTATAGAGGAGAGTTTAGTAAGAGGAAGAGCAATTGATGAAAGTTACAGTACATATGTGATGGTCCACAGAACTGGTGAATTATGAACCAATCCAACTCCAGTTGGTGTCCTAGATGGTTACTGGAGTATGTGCAGCTTTGTACACTAATTCAGATTCTTCATCGGTCACATACTATGCCTGGGACGTTTAGAGGTTAACATGTAGAGTACATTGTTTACAATCAAATGTATATTTATGTAATTCTTCCCTGCAGACAAAGCATCCCATTGACTACCTTGCAATGAGCTCCTGCTAAAGTAAAGGTAGGTCCATCTCTTTGTAGTGTTCTATCAACCTACATGAGCAGGTCTGTGGAGACGGCTAGCCTGCAGCTGCTGTCTCCCTTTAGAGGGCTACCCCTCTAATAGCCCAGCTTCTGCCTAAGCTACTATCTAGCCCGAAGCTACAGGACCAAACGTCCTATCTTTCCCCATGTGTACGGCTATGTGCCATGCATCTTTATGGAGAGGTCACTCCTCCTCTCCAGCGCCATGGGCGGGCATACGTTTGTCTGAATTTGCCCAAATGATCCAACCAACTACTGCCTCATGGGTAAAAAGGTAAATGCTGGGTGTGACGTTCCACAAGGTCTGGGTATTGGTTTCCCAAGTTCAGGGAGAGAGCGGTCCACACAACCTCTGGCACCACGCTCGCCCACAGCCCTGAGCGGGCTGCCTCTTGGAATTTTTGGGCCCCTGACTGGCTATTTCCCCCGGACACATGACTTTCCCATTATATTTAGAGATAAGCATACCCGACGTTCCCATACATACTGTATATAGATGGCCCCAGCACGGCACAGTTCCCTTCGGCCCTACCCCACCCCCATCCCCATCCCCCATAAAAAGTCCATAGATAGCCCCAGCACTGCGGAGGACCCTCCCTGTGCAGGAGGGGTATTCCTTTAAACATACAATAATTCCTTTTAGACTCAGGAGACATCAAGAAGCAGAAGCGAAACACACGTCCGGGTGAGGGGAACTAGGGCCTTGTCTCTGCAGGTATGAGCGGCAATACTCAATGTTAATACATTTCAATGGTATCATTCTGGAAGCCAGAAGGACTCAAAGGGACTTGAGCTGCATTTCGTTATTCAATTATGTTGGTTCATAAATATCATGTTGGCCTGTAGTCCTGTAGGAGGCATTGCTTAGGTTCCCCTTTCATGTTTAAGTCTATCTAAGCTAAGAATTGAAGAGTATAATGAATTGTAACTATTTTTAATATTATGAAATAAAAGTATTTTTTAAATATATTACACTAAAAATCAGCCTTTGTATGTGATGGTTTTTTCCCAAAAATCCTATAGGGATTTATTTACACAACCGTCCAAGATCAGTGTTAGAGCAGTGGTTCTGGTGCCTTTGGATCCAGTGGTTCTGGGCTTCCAGCTCATTTGGAGTTTTGTGTATCTCGGTCCTCATCTGGGGGCTCCAGAAGGGACTGAGACCTGGGAGGACCCTCCCTCCCCCCACAAAAAAAGAGGGTCCTGGAAATCTGCGCCAATTGTTTTCATAGCAGAACCCGATGAAGATCCTCTCAGTAACTACTGACATGAAATGAGTCGACCCAATAATCGGTTTTGGACATATTGGTGGTCGTACAGCCGATCCGTCAAATTGACGCCCCTGGCAACCAGCCATATCTATGATTGGGCGCGAGTTGTTGCGATTTCGGTGGCCAAACCTGCTCATGTTGTGTTAGGAAAACAGTTTTCACTGGCAGAAATTTTACAAAAATGTTACAAAATTTCCCCTAGCAACCAGCCTCATATTTACTAGTAATAAAACTGTAATGAAGTTGCCCATAGCAACCTGTTTTATTCTCACATTCATTTTCCACACTTTTGTGCTTGAATCAGATGATTTGCCATATCAACCAATCATATTGTCGTTTTGATTTGTGAAAAATAAGAGCTGTATTCCGATTGGTTGCTCTTTTATTTATTTTGCGCACCACTACAAGATCACATGACCGTGATGGGGCGTGTGTGTTGTGCCTCACAGCTGTGGAGAGTGTTTCCCGCCTTCTCTTGACGTCACTTCCGCCAGTAGTCTCTCGCCTCCTCCTCTCGCACAGCCGCTGCCACATTCTCTGGTGACGTCAGCGGGAGCCGCCATCTTGGCCAAGTACCGAGAAGCAGCTTGTTCCCCGCAGCGGAGCGCAGACCCGGGGGAGGGAGAGAGCGCGGCCTGATGAGCGCAGCCTGGGCCGCCAGATAGCCCTCCCCCGCCCCATACGTTACCGCAGCGCCCCCCTAGTCATGACGTCCGTCACCCAGCGCAACTCCGGCCTAGTGCAGCGCCGCACCGAGGCCTCCCGCGGCGACCGGGAGAGGGCGGCCGAGGGCCAGACCGAGGAACGGGAGGAGCAGGAGGATGAGGACCGGGCCGGGGACAAGGAGGCCAGGCTCACCCTCATGGAGGAGGTGCTGCTGCTGGGACTCAAGGACAGGGAGGTGAGATAGACCTTATATATGTGTCTATAGGGGATATGTCCCTTCACCCCATGTACATATATATATATGTGTGTCTATAGGGGATATGTCCCCTCACCCCATGTACATATATATGTGTGTGTGTCTATAGGGGATGTCCCCTCACCCCATGTATGTGTGTCTATAGGGCAGTGATGGCAAACCTTTTAGAGGCCGAGTGCCCAAACTACAACAAAGACCCGCTTATTTATCGCAGAGTGCCAGCACAGAAATGTAATTTGTGATTTATACTCCCTTCTGTCACAGCTTTCATTGATACCAGCCCCTGAGGACACCAATAAAGCAGAAAATACTCCCAGGTGGAGCTGTCACTTTAAAATACCTCTGCACAGCAAGTCCTGGGCTGTCTGGGACTGCAGGAAGATACCTGGAGTCCTCTCTGGTGATGGCCTGAGTGCCCACAGAAAGGGCTCCGAGTGCCACCTCTGGCACCAGTGCCATAGGTTCGCCATCACTGCTATAGGGGATGTCCCCTCACCCCATGTGTATATATGTGTGTGTCTATAGGGGATATGTCCCCTCACCCCATGTCCATATATGTGTGTGTCTATAGGGGATATGTCCCCTCACCCCATGTATGTATCTCTATAGGGGATGTACCCTCAAGGTGTATAGATATAATATATTATTACTGAGGTATATGTCACAATCAGGGGAGACCCCACTACTCACCCCCATGTATTATGTGTAATAATGGGGTATATTTCTTCAAGGGATACTGTACACCTTGGTGTGCCCCCATGTGATTGGGACATGAGGGGAACAGCCTCTTGTACATATACATGTCATCATCACTGGGATCTCACTCACCGTGTTTTTACTGAGGTATATGTCCCCATGAGGAGAGACCCCACACCTCGGCACTCATTATGTGTTACTGGGGTATTTAGAGGATCCCATTGTTTGACTATTATTACTTTGGCGCTAGGAGTGTCTGTTAGATCCATTATGTGACTAGTATACTTTGTATTTTTCTCGTAGGGTCATTTATTTGACAGGTTGTCCCTTTTATGTCTTGTAAACAATAAGGTCTAATAATAAATCTGCAAAGAGTTTGTATGTTCTCTCCACATCGCTAACTTATTTCAAAGTGCTGTACAAATTATGGTTGACACATATAGACAGAACAAAACATTAGAGTGATAATATAGTGAGATGAAGCAATAGGAGTGATTCTCCTTCTTACTAGACCCAAAAAACATACTGGTAGGTTGATTAGATTGTGAGCCCCATTGGGGACAGGGACCAATTTGGCAAGCTCTGTGCAGCGCTGCGAAATCTGTAGACTTTTAGTGGCCCAGAAATTAATAAAAATCATTTTATAGTAGCCTCTCAAGTAAATTTGAATATATGACAAGATTTTTATTAATTTCTGGGCCACTAAAAGTTTTCTAGAAAATAAAGAACATGGCTGCTGTGTATTAGAGGAACCTGCCACTGGGTCTTGCTTATTAGGTAGATCCGTGATGGTAGGTTTCCTTCAAAGAAAATCTACCATCAAGTGTCCAACCAGGGACACTTGCACATAGATCCAGTAATCTTATATTCGTTATCCATGGCCTCCATCCTTCTAAAATCAGTTTAGGCTTATGAGCCAGAAGGGCTTTGGTGGGGTGTTACCAGAACCTTTCCATGCTGTAGGTTCACAGGCTGTTACACTGTCTCCTTCCCTTGCACCCGCTGCACAGTGTAACAGACTGAAGCTACAGCACAGGGAGTTCTGGTATCATGCCCTAATTAGCATAATGTTAAAACTACTCAACTTTCTCATGTAGGGTGTAAAATGTACCTTACAGACTGCAGGGGGAATTTCGCCATCTTCAATTTTGTAATACTTTGAAACCCGCTGCTGGTGTCCTATTAAAGATAAGATTCTCATCTTCCACATCGCATCAAGCTTGTAGTTCTGTGATCAGAGCCGGATCTTTATCTCGGCTCACATTTCCAGCCATGTCTTTAGCTGTCTGTATCTCTGGTTCTGTAGATCACACCAGAAGCATGTTTCTAGGTGCTTTAGAATCAAAGATAGAGGCATCTGAAGTGACCCTACCCTGAAGTCTCTAAGCATGACTCCTCACAGAGAGTCCTTGTGTTTGGATCCCAGCAATAGGCTGTAATCTGGCCTGTCATTGTTTGGTTTCCCTCCACTGCCCCCACAGGGGAAATCGTGTATTACTGTCCATTCACATTCATGGATCCAATGTTCTTAGTGCCGGGTGGGTGAAACTAATTGGAAGGTATAATGGTTATACGCAAACCTCCATCTTCATATTGGTATAAAAAGCAAAATTGGGTGTGTCCTGGACAGACATTATCCCTGCCCTTTTACCCTTGATGGGTTTACATGGTGGTCCAAGCAGTTTTTGCACAGCTAGGCTGCTCCAGAACATCTTGGAAGATAAGGGTTGTTCCTTTTGTCAGGAGAGACACTTTGTCTCCTAATGGACTTTGTATAACATATATAGTGTGTATTCCATGCTGTTACAGTGCCCTCCTAATACCAGACTTGGCTGTGCATGTCTTAGGAGTGACATATTCAGCTCGGCTAAACAGCGATGGGGCCAACTGATCCCTACATAGTTTTCTTCTGATGCTGTGTTATGGATGTCTTTCCTGGGGCTCTAGTACGGACACCAGGTGCAAGCAATAGACATTCCTTCAGGGCTGTTTAGGGGAGAGATGAGGTAGCTAAGCCCAATAGTAATAATTCATCCTGTCGTGTGGCAGATTTACATCTATCAGTTATCCATATTCCCAGCCCTCAGACACCCGCTTTATGATAATAAAAAGGGGCAACTTGATCAATCAAGTGTAGCCATCCAGGGAAAGCTGGGTGTTCACAGTGGCGGTGCCTTGGTGCGAAAGAACCATCACTTTGGGGCGTCAGTGGATTTTATTACAACAAGATGACTCGTTTTGTCATCACAATGAGGTTGTCGTCAGGAGAGGAGGCAGTATAATGGAGCCCGGGTAATAATAGTTCATCCTTTTTCTTCTTTATGTAGTCCTATTATCCAGGCGGCATTATACTGCTGCCTCATACTGATATCTGATGTAGAAATGCATTGTCATAATAACATCCACTGAAACTCCTAATTGTCCCAACAATCCCAGACTTTCTCCAAGATCATTGTGACTGCACTTTGTTGTCGAAGGAAGAAGCATTATAAGACTCTGGGTGGAGGGATCTGTATATTAGGAAACTGCTATGTGTGCAATTCCCTAATTTGATGTAAATGGTACATAGGACGCTGCATCTGATGGATATTGGTGAATTGTGTATCCCCTATAGTGACTTGTAGTGAGGCAACGGTAATGCATGGATTTTTTGCTCTTCTCCACAATCTATACAGAGGATAAATGTGTCTACTCACAAGTGTGAACATGTAGACTGCAGCCAGTGTTATGTTTTGTCCCTGGAGAGATGTGTAATCAGACCTTTGTGCATGTTGTTAGTAGCAGCAGGACTGTGAAATATTAATTGATATTCCGGAATTGTATCTTCTCTAAATGCTAATGGGGTTTGCCCTCAGGGCTCATTCACATGGCCGTCTGCCGGGACATGCATGCGGCCGCAAATTTGTCTCCATAGATTGCAATAGCGGCACGGCGCAGATACGGTGCCACACATGTGTGGCACCGATCCGGGCCGCACACCGCAAAAAGATAGAGCATGCTCTATCTTTCGGCGTGTGTGCGGCCGTGCTCCGCTATTCTCTATGGAGGGAGGAGCCACCTCCTCCTCCACTCCAGCACATGGCGGGCATACCGCGTGTGAATGTACCCTCACACTGCTGTGCTCTGTGCTTTCTTCAGGCAGTGTTAGGTCCCTGGAGTGATGAGTAATATGTGACTGTGATATATGGATTTACATTCCAGGATTCATTTTATTTAGATAAAGTTAATATTTCATTTTCTAATAAACGTATTGTTGTAATCGTCCTGTGACGTTAATTGTAATACATCACTAAGGGAAATGTAGATTGTATTACAGAGCCCCTCCTATTAGTTGCATTACTTGGCGGCCGAGTTTTACTGCAGTTCTGCTGCTTGTTGTTACATCGAAAGGCTTTATGTACACGTCCGCAAATGGCGGCTGTGAGCTAGCCGCAAAAACGGCAGCCAGGTTACAGCCACCACAGAAGTGCATTGTGCATGTGTGCGCTGGGCAGGTCCCATTCCTGTAGGGATTTATTTGCGGCCACTCTGTTCCTTGTGGATGAGGGAGAGGTAGCAGCACTCGCGCCCTCCTACTCCACTCACTGGAGGCTCACAGCACACGTCTGCTTACACTGTGTGCATGGAGCCCAAGCCAGTAATCACGTCACACTATCTACACCCTCTTTACAAACAAGGTCAGAAAAGGCCTTAACCACGAATACAGTGTGCTCATAATACAGATGGATATTTGTTACACTGCAGTATTAGTCACTGATATCACCATGTTCCAGGGCCTTTTTATTTTTTATTTTTTTTTGAGGAAGTGTGACTAAACATGGCGGCTGCTCTGCCAGGAAAAAGCCTTCGATATGTGATCCCGGGTATGTGCTGCCTAGCAACCTGCAAGGTGACCATGCTGGAAGTATATAACACCTACTATCCTGCCACAGCCATCAGCACTGCTCTGTATTACTGGAGAAAATAGCCGGGTATAGATACATGACATTACATTACCCAGAGCTGCACTCACTATTCTGCTGCTGGTGCAGTCACTGTGTACATACATGACATTACTTATCCTGTGCTGATCCTGAGTTACATCCTGTATTATACCCCAGAGCTGCACTCACTATTCTGCTGCTGGTGCAGTCACTGTGTACATACATGACATTACTTATCCTGTACTGATCCTGAGTTACATCCTGTATTATACTCCAGAGCTGCACTCACTATTCTGCTGCTGGTGCAGTCACTGTGTACATACATGACATTACTTATCCTGTCCTGATCCTGAGTTATATCCTGTATTATACCCCAGAGCTGCACTCACTATTCTGCTGCTGGTGCAGTCACTGTACATACATGACATTACTTATACTGTACTGATCCTGAGTTACATCCTGTATTATACCCCAGAGCTGCTCTCACTATTCTGCTACTGGTGCAGTCACTGTGTACATACATGACATTACTTATCCTGTACTGATCCTGAGTTACATCCTGTATTATACCCCAGAGCTGCTCTCACTATTCTGCTACTGGTGCAGTCACTGTGTACATACATGACATTACTTATCCTGTACTGATCCTGAGTTACATCCTGTATTATACTCCAGAGCTGCACTCACTATTCTGCTGCTGGTGCAGTCACTGTGTACATACATGACATTACTTATCCTATACTGATCCTGAGTTACATCCTGTATTATACTCCAGAGCTGCACTCACTATTCTGCTGCTGGTGCAGTCACTGTGTACATACACAACATTACTTATCCTGTACTGATCCTGAGTTACATCCTGTATTATACTCCAGAGCTGCACTCACTATTCTGCTGCTGGTGCAGTCACTGTGTACATACATGACATTACTTATCCTGTACTGATCCTGAGTTACATCCTGTATTATACCCCAGAGCTGCACTCACTATTCTGCTGCTGGTGCAGTCACTGTGTACATACATGTCATTACTTATCCTGTACTGATCCTGAGTTACATCCTGTATTATACTCCAGAGCTGCACTCACTATTCTGCTGCTGGTGCAGTCACTGTGTACATACATGACATTACTTATCCTGTACTGATCCTGAGTTACATCCTGTATTATACCCCAGAGCTGCTCTCACTATTCTGCTGCTGGTGCAGTCACTGTGTACATACATGACATTACTTATCCTGTACTGATCCTGAGTTACATCCTGTATTATACCCCATAGCTGCACTTACTATTCTGCTGCTGGTGCAGTCACTGTGTACATACATGACATTACTTATCCTGTACTGATCCTGAGTTACATCCTGTATTATACCCCATAGCTGCACTTACTATTCTGCTGGTAAAGACATTGACCAGTAGCTTGTTGCCAGACAATTGTGTTACTTTTGCTAGACCTGATGTTCTATAAACTGCACATAACCAGACAACAGTGTGTAGACATTGAGAAAGCAAGCAATTCTGGGAACTTTAACTCAAGGATGCAGAATTGTAAATGTATCACTGGAGTATAACCTTAGTGGAAGCCAGTGATATAACCTAGGAATTTTTATAACCTTAACATTTCTCCAGACAAACTAGAAAAGTGTGACCTGATGCCCTGGGTTATTCAGTCTCGCACGGAGTTGTGACTTTGTACAGCAGACTTGTAGGTCTTCTGATGCGCCTTAGAGGCGATCCCAGTACAGTCTAGTGCAGTGATGGCTAACCTATGGCACTGGTGCCAGAGGTGGCACTCAGAGCCCTTTCTGTGGGCACTCAGACCATCACCAGAGAGGACTCCAGGTATCTTCCTGCAGTCCCAGACAGCACAGGACTCGCTGTGCACAGAGGTATTTCATAGTGACAGCGCTACCTGGGACTATTTTCTGCTTTATTGGGGTCCTCCGGTGTTGGTATCAATGAAAACTGTGACAGAGAAGGGAGTATAAATCACAAATTAAATTTCTGTGTTGGCACTTTGCGATAATTACGCAGCTCTTTGTTATTGTTTGGGCACTCGGCCTCTAAAAGGTTCGCCATCACTGGTCTAGTGGATCTGACTCACTCATCTGTATTCAGAACCTGGGGCGATGTAATTAGTAATTTCCTGGTATAGTGTTCCAGAAGTCTAGTGAGCAAGGAATGTAAAAAGCTAGTGACTTTTCCAGTTGTTAGATTTTATAGATAGTTTACAGCAACAGTCTGTAAGTCGTGTGTATTGTCTCCGTACATCAGCCTGGCTCCAGCTCCTGGACACACATCCCTCACACCTTTTTGATGTGACGGGTGTACTGTCTTTTGATTTATTGACTTGTGTTGATCCTAGATTAGGTTAACTAGGATATAGTTATGACCTCAGGGTTATATGAAGAGTCCAGTGTTAATCAGTGCTCTGTGCTTTCTTCTCCAGGGCTACACATCTTTCTGGAATGACTGTATATCTGCAGGTCTACGCGGATGCATGCTAATCGAGCTTGCCTTCAGAGGGCGAATTTCCCTGGAAGCCGGAGGGATGAGGCGCAAGAGTCTCTTAGCAAGAAAGGTATGATATTGCATCAAATATCCATAAGGGTCCGTGCGTCAGGGGAACATTAGACCAGTTGTAACACTACTACCATTACAAGAATTTGCGGCACCAGAAATGAATAGCAGCAGCATCTGAAGACCATGTTCACTCCTGGGTTTTGTTGCTATCTGGTCACTGTAAAGAGTATTGTATTGCAATCTTCACAGCATGCTTATTAACCTTGTATGCTCCGGGAACCCTGGAATGATTGTGAAAGGGGACCAAATGGGGGACCAATCGCCTCACCTGTCACAGTACAGGATTAGGCTATTGATCCTGCCTCGGTCACTGTGCAGAAGCGATCAGTGCAATAGGGTGGACAGGTCCTTCATTGTATCGCCGCTGCTGTGCTATCGTTTGTGATCGGGCAAATCGGTGACCTGTACTGAATTGCTGAGCTCCAGTCACATGATCTTCCATCTGTAAGTAGTGAACTGCCAGGATTGATGGAGGGAGGAAAATGGTTTCATGCGTATTTATCCACATGAGGCTTGTTTCAAAGGAGTAAAAATGCTTGTACAGGCCTTGATGTACCTCTGATTTTCATTATTTTGTATGAAAGCTTTAAATAATGGGCAGGCTTCTGCTTCTCCAAGCTGACTCCACATCTCCGTAAAGTTGAGTCCACATATCGCTTGCACGGACTCCTATATTTTGATTACGGTGTGGATCCTGAACCTGTACCTAAAATCATTGATATTTTATTGATCACTTTATCATCACTATGTACTCCATGATATATTTGAAGCTGCAGTGTCACATCGTCACAGTGATGCTACAAATAAACTTTGCATGTTCTATATAAAGTTGAAGTATCTGATGATCCTGAAAATCTTATTGACAACAAAATGAGCACATAATGGGCTTGGCTGCTAAGGACCAAGTAACGAGTACTAATCAGACGTTAATTGTATGATTAAATCCTTACATTTATATATTATTATTCCTTCAGGTTATCTGCAAATCTGATGCTCCCACAGGCGATGTTATGCTCGACGAAGCCTTAAAACACATTAAAGAAACCCCAACCCCAGAGACGGTGCAGAGCTGGATTGAACTACTTAGCGGTATGTTATCCCTATTTCCCTTCTCCTTGTGGATAGTTTAGCCACTAAAGCGTCTATAGGTTCTTGGAGAAATGTGTGTGACTACCCCCTATAGCCATGTGTGTGTGACACCTATAGCCAATTATTAGAACTGAATGGATGTGTTTGGATTATGCACTAAAAGACTTTATTTGTATCTTTCAGGTGAGACCTGGAACCCCTTGAAGCTCCATTTCCAACTCCGTAACGTCCGCGAACGCCTGGCTAAGAATCTAGTGGAGAAAGGAGTCTTGACAACGGAGAAACAAAACTTCTTACTATTCGATATGACCACGCACCCCCTCACCAACAACAACATCAAGCAACGTCTCATCAAGAAAGTGCAAGAAGCCGTTCTCGACAAGTGGGTGAAGGATCCTCACCGCATGGACAAGCGTTTACTGGCCCTCATCTATCTCGCCCACTCCTCGGATGTCATCGAGAACGCCTTTGCCCCGCTCCTAGACGACCAGTACGACTTGGCCATGAAGAGAGTCCGACAGCTCCTCGACCTGGACCCTGAGGTGGAGGCCATAAAGCCCAATGCTAATGAGATCCTATGGGCTGTCGTGGCCACATTTACTAAGTAAAAACCAGTGAACGTGGCAGTGTCCATCCACCGGAAAAACAGTTGTTTCCACTCAACATTTTCTGTAATTCTGCTTTAGACTCGGACGCTGACGCGTTTCTGTTCAGAGTAAACTTATTGCCATATTGGCATTCCAGTCCTCCATATGTTTGTGCACCTCACAGACCCGGTTTTCGGGTTCGTTCTCCAACTCCTGCACATTTTTTTTCCAGCATGGAAAATCCTAGCGAAACGCGTGTCACACAAAGATGGCCTTTCAGTCACCAAAGTCTATCCGGCTCTGTCCCATTTCTCCGATTATGCTTTCTGAATAATTACAAACCTTTTTAACCCTCCCCTTCCCTTTTAAGCTGCTCTGTGGCACTTGCCCCCTCAAACTTGTAAATTTACAAAAATCAGGATTATTTTAATTGTCTTGAAGCCCCCACTTAGAGAACATTCCATGAAATAGTGTAAATAGTTACCATTGTATAGTTACAACAAAACAGAAAATTTACAAATGGCGTCGCTTCAGAGTATTTTGGGTTTACACCCGGCGTCTGGCCCGATATCTTGCACATTTTCGGCTTTGATCTGCCGGTTTCCCATCACAAACATGTGAACCACAGTCGCTGTGCTACATGTGTCATCTTATTCATGGTTGCATGTGCTGGCAGCACCGTCGTCCTGTTACATTTTGTTTTTTAGTTTTGTTTTTTCATTTTTCTTACACTTTTTTTGGTGCTTTTTTTTTTTTGCTTTTGTGTATTTAATTTCCCCAATCTGACATCCATTGCTGCGTCCTCCTGTAGAGGCTTCAACACGCTCAGTACCCGTCTGCATGCGCGTGTTTGTGACTACAGATTCTTCTCAACAGGAATCGACAAAAAAAAAACCCCTCTTAAGTCCTTTTTTATAGCTATATAAATAAATGTGTCTGTACAATTCTGCTTCGCACATTGTTTGCCCTCCATGTTGCCTGTTCCATTTCTTCCATAGTCTCGCTCTGTACATAGGATATGTTGATGCTCCTACCCCCCCTTTCCCATGGGATCTCTGTACATGTAGTCGCAGGAGCAGCATAGCCCAGGGGGCAGCAGTATAGTGTGAACGGAGAGCAGAGATGCAGTCATCAGATTCCCTCTGTATACTAGCTTTTTATTATTCGGTAAATAAACGATGATCTTTAAAGTGCCTGAAACTGCTGATTTCTGTCTTTTTATTTGGATCCGTGGTCACACAGTATGAGACGTTTTTGTGGTGTCGTTTTGCTAAATCTGTTTTTCTACTTGCAGCCTCCTCGTCGTAGTAGATATGTGAGGGCCGTCCTTCCGGGATGCTGCTGCCTTCACCAGATCATATGTAACTGCAGTGATTTCTCCTTCTATTGCTCTTCTTTGTGCTGACACTTTTAATAAAATTACAATGGAATCTTGATTCGGAGCATTAAAACGTTCTGGGAACATCATATAATCCAAATTGTTCATACGCACTGGAAAAAAAAATTCTTAGTTCCCCCTTTTTAATGAAGTGTGGAGACAGGTTCCCTTTAATGAAATAAAAAAACACAATTGTCACAGAAATCACTTGAACCTAATAAAAGTAAAAAAAATTCCATAAAAATTGACAAAAGGAAGGCAGACATTGCTTTTCATTCCGGTTTCAACAGAATTAAAAAACAAAAAAAAACCTCATGAATCTGTCCTGGAGGGAAATGATGGTTCCCTTAACTTAATATTTTGTTGCACAACATTTTGAGGCAATCACACGATTTCTGTAACTGTCCATGAGACTTCTGCCCCTCTCGGCTTGGGCTCAGTCGCAGGTCATGGGTCTTGCAAAATACACTGCAAAAAATAAATTAATAAATAACACTAAAAATGGCTAAGAGAATAATATTGGACTATTCTGACGTGGCTTCTATGAGCCCAGACCTTTAAGGGCATCTACCACCAGGATGAAGGACTGTATGCAAATGAATCAGAGGGGCTCCAGGCTCCATAGTTGTTAATGGAGCCTGGAGCCCCTCAGGCTAATTTGCATACAGTCTTTCATGTGTCACGTCCAGGGAAGGGAGACCCTGGGACCATGGCATGTGCATCAGGAACCCCGTGTTGTAGACACTTCCTCCTGGTCCTAACATCTGCTCCAGGTTGTTCTCAGTAATTATCTGCTTTATGCAAAGATGTCAAGTCTAAGACTGAAGGATTTTATGGATCCGGACCTTTTTTGTCCTTTGCTTTTATTGATAGATTTTATTTGCTTGTCAGGATTGTAAAGTTGTGCAGATTATGTTGTTGCTGTGTAAATAAGAAAAACCATTATAAACCACATTGTGCAGATGCAGTAATAAGCAGAATCCATAAGAGGGCAGCAGAGCACAAGGGAAGGATTGTAATGTATAAGCAACTGTAATACTAATAATAATCCAGCAGGAGGCAGCGCAGGAAAATGATAAAAAAAAAAAAAAAATAAATCAAAGGATCAATCTGAAATTGCAATCTAAATTTGCAAATTTAGTCACACAAAATATAATTCCTCAGAGTGTTCCTTATGATTTCCACATAGACAAAGCTAGGTCTTTGATACATTTCTGTATTTGGATGAATACTTTTTTTTTTAACTGTATTAACTATATTACTAATGGGAACAGGGGTGTGGTGACATATCAGACCTGTGGCAGGGATGGAATTGGTGGCCATAACATGGTCCATATGACACGGCTACATTACAGCCAACTGCATTAGCCAAGGGGGTCTCAGGAGCCCTGCACCAGGTATAAGACCATATCATTGTTAGGCTTCTTTCACACTTACCTAGTCTACACCTGGTGCCGGGCGTACCATACTTTCCACAGGGTAGGTGTAGGGGTGAGTGCTTCTCACCCCTCCCCTCTCCATATGGAGCTATGCTGCCGGACTCTACTTAATCGCTATCTTTCTCCGGCTGTGGTACGGCGACATGCGTGTGTGATCACCAGGCCGTGCACAATGCACTCCTATGCCTGTACGTGCAACCAGCATACGGTCATGTGAAAGGGGCCTTGCCCAGAGCCGATGCCTTGCAGACTGTATTATTAATAATAATTCCTTTATTTATATAGCACACACAGATTACGCAGCGCTGCACAGAACTTGTCACATCAGTCCCTGTCCCCAATGGGGCTCACAATCTAATCATCCTACCAGTATGTTTTGGAGTGTGGGAGGAAACCCACGTAAACACGGAGAGAACATACAAACTCTTTGCAGATGTTGACCCTGGGACTTGAACCCAGGTTCCCAGCGCTGCAAGGCTGTAATGCTAAGCACTAAGCCACCGACCTATGATGCTGTAAGTATGTACAAGTATAAGAGTCAGTCCTGACCTCAATAACAATCCATACCATCATACTTCCCTGCCTCCCCGTGTGGGTTATGTACAAGGGTCTGTTATCATCTCGGGAACATTCAAACCTCAGGGGAACATCAAAGATGGGACACTTAGGCCCCATGTGCACATGAATGTTGTGGGGACATATATACATGGCAATAGCTTCCATGCGCGGTACAGCGAGTGCAACGAGTGCTCACCATAAACCTCCATGGACACAAAAAGATCGACCCTGCTCTATCTGTGGCTGTAAGAACGGCTGTGGTGCGGTGTTTTCTATGGAGAGGGATGGAGCGTTGCTCACCCCTCCTCCTCTCCAGCGCCCTTGCTGTGTGCCTGTCCGGCATATGTGTGTGTGCATGGAGCCTAAGGCCTGTGACCATCACAGGGAACCAGTCCGGGCAATGTAAGACGCTAAATCCCACACACATACAGTAATTCCGTTCTGTTTGAGGCCACATGAAAGAAACCAGACCGGTAGGACGTGTGCTGCTTGCAGGCCACAAACAACACAGTGATGTCGTTAAAATTATTCTGGCGTGACACAAATAGGAATTAATTGCGGATGGTGTCTGGAGAACACTATGGGGCGCACTTTCGTCGGATTTTCCAACGTTCTCGGGTTTTGTCGATGCTGTGACAGGTATTTAACGAGGGATTGTGTCGCACGCGATCGGATTGTGGCGGTGCCGTCGGATGATCCGACTGATTTGGACTGAGCGCCGGATTTAACTTTCAATTTGTGTCGCAAGATCAAGCACTTACATGCACCAGGAAGAAGAAGGTGAACTCCTGGGACCTGAGCGGGGAAGAGACACATGCAGGATATCGGGCGCACAATCTTAGTGAATCGCGGCACAGGGCATTATACACGGACAATGCACTTACTGTGAACTCCTCCGGATGGGTAAGTGCCCCTATATGATTGTACAGCACACAGGAGGTCGGGGGTCACTACCAGAAGGTCCTGCAAAGGACAACATCCAAAAATAAAATCCAGAGACCATTGTAAGATTTTCTTTACTTTTTTGCTTGCAGAAGACGCTAAAGACAAGAGATGTGATAAGTTATCTGCCATAGATATATGGAGAACTGATAACCCTATGTATCACATGCACCTTCCAGGAGAATATTGACCATCCTATGGATAGAGCAGCTCATCAATAGTGGCCGTGGCCATAGTGAGCAAATATTGATGAAGAGCTTCCCAAACATCATCAGTGACTAACAGCCTCTGCGGGTGATAAGAGGGTTTAGCGATGGCACAATGTAAAGTGTGGGGCAACAATATCCTTATCTCTTATAATAATATTAGTTTTAGTGTGATCTCCTCCAGATCTCATGAGAACACAGGATTCTAAAGTGAAGCCCCTTATATATGTGTCCAGTCAGATCTGCTCTGGGCCTGTAGACACTGCCAACCAGGGAAGAAGAGTTGGTGGCCCTGTAGCTGTTTGAGTACATAAGTCTCCTGCAGTGACGTAACTAGAAGCTGATGGGCCCCAGTGCAAAGTCTGTGCCAGGCCCCCGACTATAATCTATGGTTTATAGTACTAGTCTCCTCATATGGGAAAGTAACACCTTATAAGCCCCCTAAGCCTCTTGGGCCGATTGCAACCCTCTGCACCCCCTCAAATTACGCCCCTGGTCTCCTGCAAAGAATAGTAAGGTAGAAGGGCTTTCTGCTACCTATAAGTCCCTTCATCCTAGTCTGCAACTCAAGCTGCGTCATAGACTCCTCTATAGCTTCCCCTTCCCCAGCCTCTGCTCTCCACACACTATCTACACAGCAGGGACGCTGTGACACTGTTAAAACAGCACAGCCTCAGCGGGGAAGTGACACATGCAGGATATCGGGCGCACAATCTTAGTGAATAGCGGCAGCTCCGAATCCTCGTCGGATAAAGCACCCCGGCGATCGCGACTGGACCGGGTAAGTAAATGTGCCCCATTGTGTTTGTTTTTGAATGGGGGAATTAGATAATCACTTGTTCAAATCATTGTGAAATCAGAGTCGAGAAGTAAGTTCTCCTTATGGAGAGTTTCCCAATTAAGGCCGCCGTATAGGCGTGTGGAGACTTTCATCCATCGATGCTCCACTAGAGGATTCTGGGAAATATGCAAATATGTTTTTCAAGATGGTAAATTAGAGTTACTCAGAGTTCTCTATGAAGTACAGGCAGTCCCCGTGTTAGGGGATAGTCAGGATAGGTTCTTTAGGTTTGTTCTTAAGTTGAATTTGTATGTAAAACATGGTACTGGTATTTGTTATTAATGTAGCTCCAGAAATTGGATTTTCAAACCTTTTTGCTCTCATGGGACTAAGGTTTATCAATAAAGCTTCATTACAGACAACTTACAGCTGATTATTGTAGCCTGGGAAGAAAGTAACATCCAGAGAGGTCACCAGAGGTCACAGGGGGCAGAGGGGTCCGTCTGTAACTAGGGGTCGCCTGTAAGTCGGGTATACGGTGACCGTGTGTATCGTACAATGCTCTTTGTCATTGTAAAGCTAATTTTCCAGGTTCCTTATAGAACCCCCTGCACTCCGCACAAACTGCAAGTGATATGAAGGTATCGATCCAGCAGAGGAGGTGGAAGATACCAGCTCAGCAAAATTGTGAGTGCAGTTATGGAGAGTAATGCAGTCAGTAAGTCAGGACCCGGCCAAGATAAATAATGCAATGTATTGGTAAGGCAGATGACCGTGAGCTGATCAACCATGTAACGAGGCTCCGCGCTCGATAAATGACCTTTAGCACCGGGTGATCACCGGCAGTAATGATCACGACCAATCATCTCCATTACTGTCAGCAGCCTATTCCTGTGTACTATCAGCTCCATGAGATAATAAATTATATACTGTATATACTCGGGTATAAGCCAAATTTTTCAGCACAAACAAATGTGCTGTAAAACCCTAACTTGGCTTATACTTGGGTCTATGAAAAAAACCCTCTGTACTCACCTTTCCGACGCCCCCCCCCCCACAGGTCCTCTTCTGTCTTCAGCTCTGGCTCCATCTTTGGCTCCCCTGTGTTAAAATTAGGTACCTCGGCTTATACTCGGGTCGGCTTATACTCAAGTATAAACAGTAAATACTGTATATAATATATGGTAACAGTGAGTACACTAAACATCTCCAGTAACTGTTCCCTCTACATGTATACCCGGGACATACGTACGGACTGTGCCGCTCGATCCAAAACAGTTGGGAAGTGTATATGCCACCACAGATATGAGAGGTACTGTATACTATGCAATGCTTAAAAAAAAAAATAAAGACATCAGCAACACAACTCCAGATGTGAATTAACACTGATTCGGAATCAATTTCTCCTGCTTTTGTGCAAATAAACCAGACGACAGGTAGAAATTCAGCAATTAGTAAGACGACCCCTATAAAGCAGTGGTTCTGTAAGTGGTGACCACAGACCATTTCTCTGTTCTCATCCTTTTTGGCTGTTTTTGCATTTCGTCCTTTGTGTGAGGTAGGGTTGAGGCCATGTCTACAACCCAGAAGATGAGAAATGATTATTGCACGACCTGAGCAGCCATGTGTGTGATGGTAGGAACTGGACCAAGGCTGGTCCTGAAGCCTCTGCAGCCCTTGCCCCCCCCCCACCCCCCTGCACCTCTGGATTTAATAATGGCCAATGGAATCTACATATTTGTAGTCACCAAAATGTGTTACATTCCTCAAGATTAGAATATTGCAGTATTTTGCGTCCACAGAACATCACTGGTCTCTCACACGGCTCTGCTGCGATCTGCTCCGCCCTTCTTCAGTTCTGTGACTGTTGTGGGTTTTTTTGGCCTTAACTTTCTCTACAAGGATTTCCAGAGGTTTAGATCAGGACGCTGGGCTGTGGCCATTTTATTGTTTCAATGTTTTCTGTGTCAAGGAGCTGCTTTACCCATTTTGCAGTGTGACAGGGGACATTGTCCTGCATGAAAATTGCTGATTAAGTGAAGAACACAAGGAAGGAACCACGTATTGTTGAAGAAGGTTCTGATACACACTCACATTTCCTCTGCCATGGAGCTGTGTGAGAGGTCAAACTCCTGCAGAAAACATTCCCTGAAACACAACACTTCCTCCACCACCTTTCACTGACTTCTTTACACACTTTGGGTTCAGTCTTTCCCCAGAATGTTTCACATAAGACCCGAATAAATGAAACTTGCTTGGAGCTGTCGAGCACTTCTCCTCTGTCCATACAACATGCTCCTTAGCACAGGCGAGTCTTATGATTCTTTCTGCTAATGAGAGGTTTGGTCACTGTAGAGTGGGCTTTCAGACCAAATGCTCTTAAACATGGTGACACTGTATGACGAGACAGATCCTTACCCTGTTCAGTGCTCAACTGGTGACCAATTCCAGCTGCAGTGTTGATATAATTACCCATGGAGATTCTCTGCATTACCCTGTCCTCTCTTGTATTCGTCTTCCAAGGGGGACTTGCAGGGCAGGTAAAGTCCCCACCTCAGACAACAGATTGCGAACCCTTTTAGGGGAGGCTGATCGCCGCCGGTAATACGGACTTGCCAATGGCTGGCTAGTCTGTATTAACTGAAAAATCAACTACATTGGTGCCTTTAAGGCAGAGAAATGCAGCGCATCTAACCCTAACCTATGAAACAAGTTAGGCTAGGATAGGGGGTGTAATATGATAGGGGTCTCAGTGATGAGATCCCACAGATCACGAGATTGGGGGTCAAATGGGGTCGAGGTCCCCTGGTTGCTCCCAGAGATGAACGGAGCAGACGGCCATGCATGTCCGTTCTGCTCCATTCATGTCTATGGAGCTGACAGAGACCGCCGAGATCGGCAAAAATACTGTGATGTTACTCATGTAATATAATCACATAGGACGACCGACACAATGACCTAGAATTTAGGAAATTGTTTCTTATCTAATTTTGATCTCCAGTGTAAATGATCTGCACAATATATGACATTTCTAGAAGGAATTTGGGTGGGATTCCCCTTTAAGAAAGATGCTTGCTCAGCAGGAATTCTGCAGGAAGTTTCTATAGTCGGTGCCGCAGTCAGTGGAACGTGACAATGTGCTGTTTAGTCAGTGACAGGGGCCCAGCAGTCCATGGTGTAATGGCATTAGTAACACTGTATGCCCCCTGGGAAACCTTTGTATGGAGAGGGCACTGCCAGCCGGACACTGAGCAATGTCTCATCTAACATTTAGGAATTAGTTTCTCATACTTTTATATAAATTTATATTAGTCACACCAGAAGAGAGGGGACCCCCATCACACAGAATAAAATGAGCCCCCATTGTGACGGGTTGCAGTTTCTATGAAGAAGCGAGATCTGGGAAGGTTCTTCATACTCAAAACCCTTGAAGATGAAACCAACCATCCTTTTTAATGCTCCAGTATCCACAGATTTCCAAGATATTTTCCTGGAGATGTGTACGGCATATCCTTCCACATCTCTTCAAATTTTAACAGCAGGGAAACAGAGTCAGGCTCAGGTCAGGGAAGGCGGAGTTCAAAGTCTAAGTATGGGCCGAGGTCAGGGCAAGTGACAGGGAAAGGGCAAGTATGAGCCAAGGTCAGATCAGGTGCAGGACAAGAAAGTCCAAGTATTGGCCAAGGACATGGCAGAAGAAGTTCCAGCAGAATCCAGGTGTTGGACAAGGCAGGGCCGGTGGAGATTAAGCATGCTTCAGAGTCTGGTCACCAGGTGTCAGAACAACAGAATCACAAATTTATCACCTGGTTGTGTGAAGGGATTGGCTGGGAACACAATAGGTGGTGGGCAGGTGGAGTTCTAGAGAGTCCAGTTATGGGATGAGGTCAGGGGAGGTGGACTTTAAGCAGTGTCCAGGTATGGGCCAAGGTCAGGGCAGGTGCAGTTCTAGCAGAGTCCAAGGATGGGCCAAGGTCAGGGCAGGTGCAGTTCTAGCAGAGTCCAAGGATGGGCCAAGGTCAGGGCAGGTGGAGTTCTAGCAGAGTCCAAGGATGGGCCAAGGTCAGGGCAGGTGAGCTTCAAACAAAGTCCAAATATTGGTCGGGGTCAGGGCAGGTGGAGTTTAAGCGGAGTTCAGATATGGGCTGAGGTATAGAAGGGCATCCATGGTGTGACATGTATGAGATGTATACATAGAACATAGCACATACATAATAACTGTGTATGGGACAGATGTATCAGACACATCATGAGACATTATTATAGTTGCAGTCCGGAGAAGGTCCTGGAAGGTGCGGAGCGGGGACTATAACTATAGGTCATAGAGAGGTGGCCAGAGAGCGGATAATTATACATCCTCACTAGCTCCAGCCCGGATCTATATAAAGGTGGCTTATAATAGCCAGACTATATAAAGATGGCTGCCACACATGGGTTATTATGGAGACAGGCTGGGGAAGTGACATCATAGGGATAACATTTTTTCTTTTATGTACATAAAGCAGTGGGACGACACCCCCAGTGCACTCGAAGAAGCTACAATCCTGGAATATAAATCCATATATCACAGTCCTGCTGCTACTAACAACATACACAAAGGTCTGATTACACATCTCTCCAGGAACAGGGTCAGCTCCAGGTGTCAGTGGGCCCCTGGGCGGCAGAGCCTCAGGGGGCCCCTTTGCAGTGAACTTACATGGCGGCATTAAAACAGTTTCCTGTTCCCTAAAATATTCCCTAGTTTATCATCCCAAATAGTCCCCTCATGTTATTTTATATAAACCCCCCTCATCCCCTATTGATTCATTAGAAACAGCCGTCTCACCCCCATCGTTCCTTAAGTACAGACAGATGTGGGCCCCCAGCAGCTTTGGGCCCTGCTACTTACCTGGGTATTCCAGCGCCACCATGTCCAAGGACAATAATACCTGCATAGGCTCAGTGTAGTGCTAGATACAGTCAGTGTTGTCATAGGGTCTGTGTAGTGTAGGATGCAGTTAGTATAGTGTAGTCTCCGAGTATAGTAGGATGCAGTCAGAGTTGTCATAGGCTCCATGTAGTGTAGTCTCTGAGTAGTAGGATGCAGTGAGTGTAGTGTAGTCAGTAGGATGCAGTGAGTGTTGCCATAGGGTCAGTGCAGTGTAGGATGCAGTCAGTGTAGTGTAGTCTCTGAGTAGTAGGATGCAGTCAGTGTAGTGTAGTCTCTGAATAGTAGGATGCAGTGAGTGTAGTGTAGTCAGGAGGATGCAGTGAGTGTTGTCATAGGGTCAGTGCAGTGTAGGATGCAGTTAGTGTAGTGTAGTCTCTGAGTAGTAGGATGCAGTCAGTGTAGTGTAGTCTCAGAGTAGTAGGATGCAGTGAGTGTTGTCATAGTCTCAGAGTAGTAGGATGCAGTCAGTGTAGTGTAGTCTCAGAGTAGTAGGATGCAGTCAGTGTAGTGTAGTCTCAGAGTAGTAGGATGCAGTCAGTGTTGTCATAGTCTCAGAGTAGTAGGATGCAGTCAGTGTAGTGTAGTCAGGAGGATGCAGTGAGTGTTGTCATAGTCTCAGAGTAGTGCAGGATGCAGTCAGTGTAGTGTAGTCAGGAGGATGCAGTGAGTGTTGTCATAGGGTCAGTGCAGTGTAGGATGCAGTCAGTGTAGTGTAGTCTCTGAGTAGTAGGATGCAGTCAGTGTTGTCATAGTCTCAGAGTAGTAGGATGCAGTCAGTGTAGTGTAGTCTCTGAGTAGTAGGATGCAGTCAGTGTTGTCATAGTCTCAGAGTAGTAGGATGCAGTCAGTGTAGTGTAGTCTCAGAGTAGTAGGATGCAGTGAGTGTAGTGTAGTCAGTAGGATGCAGTGAGTGTTGTCATAGTCTCAGAGTAGTAGGATGCAGTCAGTGTAGTGTAGTCTCTGAGTAGTGTAGGATGCAGTCAGTGTAGTGTAGTCAGTAGGATGCAGTCAGTGTAGTGTAGTCTCTGAGTAGTAGGATGCAGTCAGTGTTGTCATAGTCTCTGAGTAGTAGGATGCAGTGAGTGTTGTCATAGGCCCTCTGCTGCTCTCCTCCCAGGCTGGGGGCGGCCATCCTCTGTGTGGCCCTCCCGCCTCCTCTATACACTGGATGTGCCCGGGCTCCATGCTGCTCTCCTCTCATGCTGGATGTGCCCGGGACAGGAGCCGCTCTGTGCCCACCACTGCCGGTAAGTACCCACCTCCTGTGCCCCTCCCCCAGCACTTCACCCCCTCGGAGTGTGCCCGGGACTGGGGGTAACTACTCTGCTAATCCTATTAGAAGTCATGGAAAACTCCTAGCAATGGAAAAAGCTGCTTCATCAGCCTGCCATGTACTGCCCTGCCAAGTGGTGCTGCAGCAGCTGCTCCTGGGACTGCAGCATGAGCATGTAGGAGAGCTCAGCGTGCCATGTACTGCCCTGCCAAGAGGTGCTGCAGCAGCTGCTCCTGGGACTGCAGCATGAGCATGTAGCAGAGCTCAGCCTGCCATGTACTGCCCTGCCAAGTGGTGCTGCAGCAGCTGCTCCTGGGACTGCAGCATGAGCATGTAGCAGTTCTGAGCGTGCCACGCACTGCCCTGCCAAGAGGTGCTGCAGCAGCTGCTCCTGGGACTGCAGCATGAGCATGTAGCAGTGCTGAGCGTGCCATGTACTGCCCCGCCAAGAGGTGCTGCAGTAGCTGCTCCTGCTTGGATGTAGCAGAGCTGAGTATGTCCTGTAGTTGTGATATTCCCAGGCAGTTTCTCCCTGAGGTAAAGTGAAGCTGTGCTAATACTTCAGGGAATTGCACTGCGAGCGTTTTCATTAAGGCACATCTGGTAATTTGGGATTTGTGATGCCCTGTGGGACGTTGCGACAACTCGCAGTCTTTCTATATTTGGGATAATGTAAAACACGACACGAGCAAAACAGCTGCGGGGAATTGTACAGGGGAGATGCTGGGAAATCGCTCACAGTGCAATTACTTCATAAGACAATCCTGAAGTACACAGGAGCTGTGGCACATGACACATTTCTCAGTTCCCTGCCTTCCCCGAGTCAGTTTTAGGCTGTGGTGAAGTCAGTAGGAGATGCATGAGTGTCAGCTCTTGTTCCCATGTAGAGGGGGCGCGGGGTCTCTTTATGTTGGTTTCTTGCCTTGGGAGGTTCCGGGGTTGTGTGTGTTTATAGAGGGGGGTCTGAGTGTTTGTTACCCCTCTATGACATGTATGTGCCCTAATAGGTCATATGGGCAGGGGTCATCTTCGTGGGGCATGTTATATTTAATATCATTGAGTATTTTGGGTGGCTATAGCTTTAGGTGCCCTCCTGGTGATGCCTCCTGTCATGTGGGCCCCCTCCTGGTGATGCCTCATGTGGGAATGCTCCTGGTGATGCTGGATATGGGTGCCCTTGTCTTGATAGGTCATGTTATTTGGGCAGCCTCCTGGTGATGCCTTGTGTTATTTGAGTGCCCTCCTGGTGATGCCTCATGTGGGTGCCCTTATAGTTATGCTTCATGTAATGTTGGCACCCTGCAGATGATGCCTTATGTTATTTGGGTGGCCTCTTGGTGGTGCTAGATATGGGTGCCCTCCTGTTGATGCCTCAAGTCATTTGGGTGCCCTCTTAGTGATGCTGGATTTGGGCACCCTCCTGGTGTTGCCATGTGTCATGTAGGTGCCCTCCTGGTGATGCCATGTGTCATGTGGATGCTCTCCTGGTGATGCCATGTGTCATGTGGGTGCCCTCCTGGTAGTGCCTCTTGTCATGTGGGTGCCCTCCTGGTAATGCCATGTGTCATGTTGGTGCCCTCCTGGTAATGCCATGTGTCATGTGGGTGCCCTCCTGGTGTTGCCATGTGTCATGTGGGTGCCCTCCTGGTGTTGCCATGTGTCATGTAGGTGCCCTCCTGGTGTTGCCATGTGTCATGTAGGAGCCCTCCTGGTGTTGCCATGTGGGTGCCCTCCTGGTGATGCATTGTGTCATGTGGGTGCCCTCCTGGTAATGCCATTTGGGGGCCCTCCTGGTAATGCCATGTGTCATGTGGGTGCCCTGCTGGTGGTGCCATGTGTCATCTGGGTGCCTTCCTGGTGATGCCATGTGTCATGTGGGTGCCCTCCTGGTATTGCCATGTGTCATGTAGGTGCCCTCCTGGTGATGCCTTGTGTCATGTGGGTGCCTTCCTGGTGATGCCATGTGTCATGTGGGTGCCCTCCTGGTATTGCCATGTGTCATGTAGGTGCCCTCCTGGTGATGCCTTGTGTCATGTGGGTGCCCTCCTGTGGATGCCTCTTGTCATGTGGGTGCCCTCCTGGCGATGCCTTGTGTCATGTGGGTGCCCTCCTGTTGATGCCTCTTGTCATGTGGGTGCCCTCCTGGTAATGCCATTTGGGCGCCCTCCTGGTAATGCCATGTGTCATGCGGGTGCCCTGCTGGTGGTGCCATGTGTCATGTTGATGCACCCTGGGGGTCAGGCCAGTATTCTGGCTCCTGAGTGCTGGGCCTGTGTCTCCTGTATGTAGTAGTGGCCACTGTCTCATCCGCTCCACTCGGCATGTGTAAAGTGAAATCAGTGATGTGATTGGTCGCCTCTAGTCGGAGGCCTGTGATGATTCCCATTATATCCAGGGATTTCTGAGACCTGATATCCGGTGATGTTGGTGCATGTACACACGGACACGGCCATTGATACTCTGCCGCCATTGCTTGATGTGATGCTGGATGTGCTGTCATCAGGGAGCCAGGATGTCTTGTAGCAGCAGGGCTGTGACCTAGGACTCTTCCACGGCCTTAGGGGCATGTCCTCACACTGCTGTGCTCTGTGCTCTCTGCAGTCGGTGTTAGGTATTGTCCCAGGAGAGACGTGTAATCTGACCTTTTTGTATCTTTTAATAGCAACAGGACTGTGACATATAGATGTATATTCCAGGACTGACCTCACCCTGCTTTGCTCTTAGCGCTCTGCATTGAGTTGTTCTGCATGCCCACCCCTCTGCTCTGAGTGACTGCTGTAGTAATTAACCAGGACACAGCTGTGTGAGGACGTATCCCTACAGAACCAAATATTAAAATGTGGAAAATGGGTTTATATTTCATGATTGTAGCTTCTACAAGCGCACTGGGGGTGTGACCTCACACTGCTGTGCTCTGTGCTCTCTGTACGGGGAAGTTGTTTAGTGCGGAGAATTAAGAGAACAGCAGTGTGAGGATGCATAGAATATCAAAATTGTCATTTTTTGAAAATGGGAGTGTGAAAAATGGGTATTTATTCCTGGATTATTGCGCTGATCTTACAGCTGATTGGTTGTAGGGTCGGAGGTCGTCCCTCTAGTGATCAGGTATTTCGGAATAGATCATCATTTTCTGTCCCATCCCTTTAAGATCTCCGTGCATGATCAATCTTGCCTCTTGTAGTAGAGATCCGTGGATGACCTGTGACCCCGTGTTCTGTGATCTTGTATTCATTAGGGGGGATGTAGATAAGTGGGGGGGGGGGGGAGGTAGGAGGGGGCCGCTATGGATGGAAGCAATAATGGGCATCCCCTTCATCTCGGGGGCTGGATGAGCTCATGTCTTTGGAGAGACAGGATCCAATAAGCCGGATCGCCACAAGAACATTCCTGTTGTGTTTAGTTGGAGGATTTGTCATCTTTTTTCTGGGATGGGGGAGGGGCACAAACCTATCAAAACCTTATAAAGTAGTGTGGGGGGGGGGTGATGTCAGATTTATCTAATCTCATACTATCCCATACACATTGCACCAGTCCGGACGCCTTTGGTTCCAGGTGGCTGCAGGATGTTTCTACTTCCCTTCCCATCTTTAATGGGAGAATGTTTTCTGTACTTTTTAATGGTCTTGACCTACATTTGTCTATGTTGTTAGTAGCAGCAGGACTGTGATATATGGATATATGTCCTTAAACTGCTCTGCTTGCATCTCTTACAAGCCAGGTATTTTCCCAATAAAGATGTGCAATCAGACCTTTGTGTATGTTGTTAGTAGCAGCAGAACTGTGTTATATGAGTTTCTATTCCAAGATTGCAGCTTTTTCCAAGTGCACGGAGGGCATGTCCTCACACTGCTGTGCTTTGTGCTCTCTGCAGCCTCTGTTGGTTATTGTCCCTGCAGAGATGTGTAATCATACCTGTATGTATGTTGTAAGGAGCAGCAGGACAGTGAAATATGAATTTATATTCCTGAACTATAGCCTCTCTTAGTCCATAAGGGGAATGTTCACACTCTGCTGGGCTCTCTGCAGCCAGTGTTAGTTAGGTCCGTGGAGAGATGTCTAATCAGAAATTTGTCTATGTTGTTAGTAGAAGCAGGACTGTGACATTTACTTTCCTGGATTGTAGCTTCTCCTACTATTCTGGGGTGTGTGATCTCACACTGCTGTGCTCTGTGCTCTTCCCAGCCTCCGTTGGTTATTGACCCTGCAGAGATGTGTAATCATACCTGTGAGTATGTTGTTAGTAGCAGCAGGACTGTGATATATTAATTTCTATTCCAAGATTGCAGCTTTTTCCAAGTGCACGGAGGAGGGAAAGCCCTTGCATTGCTGTGCTCTCTGCACACAGTATTGGGTATTGTTCCTGGAGAGATGTGTAATCATACCTGTGTGTATGTTGTTAGTAGCAGCAGGACTGTGACATATGGCTTTACGTTCCTGGATTGTAGCTTCTCCTACTGTTTTGGGGTTGTGATCTCACACTTCTGTGCTCTCTGCCACCACTATTGGTTATTGTCCCTGCAGAGATTTGTAATCATAACTTTGTGAATGTTGTTAGTAGCAGCAGGACTGTGATATATGGATTTATGTTCCTGGAATATAGCTTCTCTTAGTGCAAAAGAGGAATGTCCTCACACTGCTGTGCTCTCTGGAGTTGAGCTGAAGTATGACCACTACGTGTGAGACATATGAGTAGGACCCGGCAGCTGACCCCATACTGATGACATTTGCTATGGATAGGCCTTTAATGTCTCATCTTGGGGAAACCCCTTTAACTCTTCCTGACGTTGTAAAATCCTTATGATCCCATACATTACATAAACTTCATACAGATGCAGTTCCTCCTCCTATGGAAGCGTTTAAGTGCTCATCCTAATATTTGGGGGTCCTTTATATATTTTCCATTTCTGTGGCTTTGGATGTGAGGCAGAATTTGCACTAAAAGCTTTTGTTTTCACCCCAAATGCTGTAAATGTGTGGACTCTGTGGTCGCTAATGGGTTCAGTTATTCCCTATGGTGGAAGCGCCCCACAAGCCTAACGCTGCGGCTCTTATCTAATGGGAAAGATGGGAACTCCGGAGCCTCCTGGATGGATTGAGCTATCAGAGCGAAGCCGGAGAGACACGGAGGAGAGCGATGGATGTGGTTTGTTCAAAAGCCACAATCTGGGAAATCTACATAAGGGAAGGGATGTCCATTAGCCTGAAAAAGTTATCTACTATATAGACCTGTTCTTTACAGGGGCGCAGTCCATGTCAGCAATTTTCATAGTGTTTGCTGTTGTCCCTGGAGAGATGTGTAATCAGACCTTTGGGTATGTTGTTAGTAGCAGCAGGACTGTGATATATGGATTTATATTCCAGGATTGTAGCTTCTCCAAGGGCATTGGAGGGTGTCCTCACACCACTGTGCTCTCTGCAGCCAGTGTTAGGTATTGTCCCTGGAGAGGTGTGTAATCATATCTCTGTGTATGTTAGGAGCAGCAGGACTGTGATATATGGATTTATATTCCTGGACTTTAGCTTCTTCTAGGGCATAAGGGGAATGTGTGCACTCTGTGGGGCTCTCTGCAGCCAGTGTTAGGTAATGTCCCGGGAAAGGTGTGTAATCAAACCTTAGTGTATGTTAGGAGCAGCAGGACTGTGATATGTGGATTTATATTCCAGTATTGTAGCTTCTCCAATGGAGGGTGTCCTCACACTGCTGTCCTCTCTGCAGCCAGCGTTAGGTTCTGTCCCTGGAAAGATGTGTAATCAGATCTTTGTGTATGCTGTTAGTAGCAGCAGGATTGTGACATATGGATTTATATTCCTGGATTGTAGCTTCTCCAAGTGCACTGGGGGTGTGTCCTCTCAATGCTGTGCTCTCTGCTCTTTGAAGCCAGGTATTGTCCATGGAGAAATGCGTAATCAGACCTTTGTTTGAGTAGCAGCAGGACTGTCACAAATGCGTTCATATTCATGGACTGTAACTTCTACAGGTATTCTGGGGTTGTATCCTTACACTTCTGCGCTCTTAAGCACCCCCTGTCTGCTATAAATGAAGCATTTACTACCCAACCAGAAACCTTCATGTTGTCCTCACACTGCTGTGCTGTCCTCGCACTTCTGTGCTGTCCTCGCACTGCTGTGCTGTCCTCGCACTGCTGTGCTGTCCTCGCACTGCTGGGCTGTCCTCGCACTGCTGTGCTGTCCTCGCACTGCTGGGCTGTCCTCACACTGCTGTGCTGTCCTCGCACTGCTGGGCTGTCCTCACACTGCTGGGCTGTCCTCACACTGCTGTGCTGTCCTCGCACTGCTGGGCTGTCCTCACACTGCTGGGCTGTCCTCACACTGCTGTGCTGTCCACACACTGCTGTGCTGTCCTCACACTGCGGTGCTATCCTTACACTGCGGTGCTGTCCTCACACTGCTGTGCTGTCCTCACACTGCTGTGAGGATGTATTATGTATCTGTAAATGTGACATTGTGCCTGAGCTCGCCGTCTAATTCTCTGTAAATAGTTTTTTTGTGTCTTTGTTGGGTAAAGATTTATTATTAACTTCAGAAACAACAATTTGTGGTTTTTCTGAAGAAAATGTCCAAATTCCTAAGTTTTTCATTGATTAATAATTAGTTTTGTGCGCTGCAAGGAGCCGCACTGTGAGGAGGTTATTGTTGTATCGTGTAACCCGTTCCTTCCCACATCTAGGGAATGAAAAGGCGCCCTCCACAGGTCCTACTGCAGCATTATATTACACCCCTCGAAATCAGAGGGTCCATCCTACGTAGAGTTTCCCCACTTTGGACCCCTTAAATGGAGTTACCTTTAAACAAACTTTCCATAAATAAATATAACTAAATAAAACAAACAAACGTTATCATATATATCTTATTAATTGAAAATAGTAAGTTTCTATCTCACCCCAAGTGCTTTATTAATATGAGTTGGAGTTAGTACTTTAAAATTATGTCCTATATAATTCTGAGAGTAGAGACCAGAGCAATGATGGAGACAGCAGCAGATATTAATACATTTCTGTCTCACCCCAAGTGCTTTATCAATACAGGTCAGAGTGAGAGAATAGGGCACCGAGACAGCGGCAGATATGAATATCTGTCTCGCCCCAAGTGCTTTATGTATCGGTACAAGTAAGTACTTTAAAATAACGTCCTATATGATCCTTAAGATTCTTCTGAATGACAGAATAGAGACTAGGGCACTGAAAAAGACTGCTGCAGATATTAGTAAGTTCTCTCTTTCACCCCAATGATTTAAGTATATCGGTATGGGTCCGTAGTACTCCATAATGTCCTATGTCATCCCGCTGAAGCTTCTCTGTGAGAGAAAGTAGAGTCCAGGGAAGGAACATAGCTTGCTGCAGATATCAGTAAGTGCTCTCTCTCATCCCAATGCTTCATGTATATCGGTACCGGTCAGTACTTCTCTATAATGTCCTATATGATCCTGCTGAAGATTTTGTGTGAGAGCAAGTAGAGTCCAGGGAAGGAACATAGCTTTCTGCAGATATCAGTAAGTGCTCTCTCTCATCTCAATGCTTTATGTATATCGGTACGGGTCAGTACTTCTCTATAATGTGCTATGTGATCCAGCTGAAGCTTCTGTGTGAGAGGAAGTAACCATTACTGAAAGTTCTCTGACGTACACCTTAAAAAATGGTAGCACAGATCTGCACGTTCATACTGCGCTGCATCGTCTTCTACGCAAGTTATGGCTTCTTGGCGGCTGTCTGTAAAATCCTATAAAAGTGAAGGGAGTTTAAGTCAAGCTTTTGGTATGGGGCACTTAAAGGGATTTTCAGTCCCCTTGTTTGTTGGGTTTCCAGCTGCTGCGTTCCCAGTGATCAGACTCTGTAGAAAGGGGATAAGAGTCCTTTCAGACAGATGCTGGCCCAGCCAAGAGCTATTCCTCCTGATGTCCCGTTACACATGCACACCAGGTTCAGATGAGCGTGCATGTGTTCTTAATGGTAATAGTGAAATTTGTTCCTGAAAGTAGATTTTGATATATTGGATCCTTTGTTCTATGGGGTAATGAGTTGGGGGCACCCATTCCCATGGCTGCTCCCCCCATAGTCGGTGTGTGTGTGTCCTATGTGTATAGGGTCTTTATCCCTCTGTATTATCTGGCTTTTGGCTATGCTGACAATAAATGCATGCATTCTTCTAGTCAGACCTGGCGGATCGTCTGCTGTCCATCACGGGACGCGGTGGCTGTCTAGCCTGGAGGGTGGGGGGTGGCGATATATACGGGGGGGGGGGGGGGCGGGTTACAGAAGGACAGTGCCCCATACACGCCGCCCAGCCTCCCTGCTAAACTTTATATTTAAGGAATTAAATTGGATGTTGGGAGTGGAAATTTCCGCTCATCGGGGGCGACAGAAAATATTTATAGAATGACTCTTTTTATAATGTCGGATTTTTGGAGACCTTTCAAGTCTATGAAATAAAAAAAAATAAAAATGTTAAATTAAAATTGCTGTATAGGTGAGATAATGTTCCCGTTGATCGATGCGTTGGACGCGGCCGGTGACCGGAGAGAAGGCCGGAGATTAATAGGAGAAGTTTTGTTTGGATATTTTTTTTTTAGATTTAAGTCGTTGTTACTTTGCCAAGTTTTGCAGCTCAGAATGGCAAATCCGTCAGGAGCTGCGGCTCGGCCGGGACTCATTAGTCAGGCTGCCGTCATTACAAATCTGGGATATCCAAGGGATACAACATTTGGCCGGAGGGTAAGGAGCACGCTGTGCCCTTTTTTCCACACTTATAGGAACTTATTCCATGGAGAAGTACTTTCCAGCTGCTGCAGAACTACAAGTCCCAGCATCCCCTGAGAGCCACAGACCTGTCACCAGATTTTACTCTTTTAAAGTTATCTTGCAGCCCCCTCAGGTAGAGGATGAAATGTCCTTTCTAGAATTCCCTCTTTTATGTGAAATGTCATTTCATATGACCCGATCTTCAGTTCTATAGCACTAGAAACATTTGGCTGGTGTCCTATTAAAAATAAGAATCCTGGTATGATCTGAAAAATTAGATTATCTTTAAAATGACACCAGCCGTGTGTTTCTAGGTGCTACATAACTGAAGATATGGGTGCTTGAAGCAACTCTCTGTATGCAGCCTCTAAACTTGACTCATCTTGGACAGAATCTGTCTTTTCCTCTGCTCGTTTTCACGTGACTTTGTATTAGATTTTATTTATAGGTAAATGGATGAAATTTCACATTAACGAGGGGGATTCTTCAAAGGACCTTTCATGATTACTAGTGGCCCGACCACTTGTACCAATCAGCAGTTGTATCTGTTCTTAGTAAAGCTGGGTGCTACCACATCGCCTGGGCCTCGGCTGGGGTTTTATTTCTACATAATTAGGCAAATTTGTGAATTTTAAAAGCTGGGTGACAACCATTTTTGGGAACAGTTCCGTCAGACATGATGATCACCCAGCTTTCCCAGAATCAGAATGAATTTGAGGCGAGGTTTTGGGTTTTGATGGACAATGGCTTTTGCTCTGGAGGACACAGCCAGTGACTGAGCACTTTGTCACGCTCCTGATGCGTTATATGATCCGCCGTCCTAAATCTGGGCTTCCGTGGCAATGATTAGTCACCTCCACCAGTAGTAGAAAAGTGAAATTCCACATGGATCTGAAAAATACACTGTTATTTCGAGCCGATGTACGTAGGCCAAGACACGGCCGGGCTGATCCTCCATGACAGATCTCGCCTGCTCTAATAAGCGCGGTCATTATTTTCTGATTATTTATCTGACTTATCACGTATAGTTATGGGGGAGATTTATCAGAGGTTTCTGAGGTAAAACTGTTCTAGTTGCCCATGGAAACCAATCAGAGCTCAGCTTTCATTTTATGAACAGCTGTGGGAAAATGAAAGCTGAACTCTGATTGGCTGCCATGGGCAACTAGAACAGTTCTGCTCTAAGAGACTGATGATAAATCTCCCTAAGGCCCTGTTCACACATGGTACATTTCACATGGCTTTCATCTTAGAAATCCAGGCAAAACATAGACAATTTCTAAATCATGGACTAACCCTATTGACTGGTGCAACTGCTCTAAATTTTTGCCACATCCCAAGCTGAAAACTTTACACTGTGGATCGTGTGGTAAAATATGATATGAAAATCTGACCTGTGTGGATACACCCTAATACTACAGATACTGTCAAATCATACATGTCACATCTGATTGGTCGGCCACCGGCCTCCCACTTACCTGTTGGGACAACATGTCCTCCTATAGGAGAGATTCAGTTCACTTAGTAAACATATCTGTAAAATTATTTATTTTTTTAACATTTTTTAGTTTCATTACCAATATTTCTGTGAAGTTTCCCAGTTTGTTTTGTGTCTCAAGCTCCAGTTCAGTCCTATTCATCTCTATGGTAACAGACTACAAACAAACTCTGTGTAGTCTGACCATTCTGTACTCCTCTCCTTCTTTCCACATGGATGTTAATAAGAAGAAGTATCAGACTACATTGACTTTGTTTGTAGTCTGTCGCCATGGAGATGGGGGCTTCACAGCAGCTGTAGGCCCAAAATCCATATTTTTGCAAAGATTTTCTTATTGATGAATTCATTTTTTGCAACTAACTTTTTACTTTGTACTTATTCTTCTCATCGTATCCTTTATGCACATATCTCTTCCCCTTTATTTGACCTCCTCGGAGGCAAATATGTTCTCTCACTGTACAATGGCAGGATGTGTAAGATCTCATGACACGACGAGGGCTGCGTACAGTATCATGAGGAGAAGAGGAGGAATAGGAAGGGCGCATCCTCTGCATGCTCAGGGTTTTTTATTTTTTATATGTATAACTTCACATCTTAAAGGGATTTTCTTAGGTCCTGGGTCCCATATACACTAAACATAAATCCCATAGGAGAGGTGCCCTGTATGATTTTCTTGACAAAAACCCCGGAAGTGAATACAGAAAAATATTGATCCGTCTTTTATGCAAATTAGCAATTCAGTGCACTGTGGGCGTAGACTTGAGGTTCGGTGTGCCCTCTCTTACCCAATTTTACCATCTCGCATCTTCCCCTCGACCTTTGTTAGCTGCAAACTCTCTGCAATCCAGCCCCATTCACTTAGATTCTTTTGCGACGTTGCGGTATGACATGACATGAGTTTTGGGTCTGTGACAGCTCTTGAGGCCGCTGTCACAAGGGAACCGTTGCCTAAAACCCATTTCTTGTTCATTTAAAAAAAAAACTTTTTATCTCACTAAACTACTAGCACACTCAGCTATGGTATAAAATGTCCGAAATGTATGTTCAGTTCTGTAGCTCACAGAATCACATCTTAATGGAATCTGAAAGATGAGATTCTTATCTTTAATATGGCACCAGCAGCATGTTTCTAGGTACTACAGAAGATAGGGGGGCTTTTCAAGTGACACCACCTCTGCAACCACTAAATTTGACTCGTCTCATGTTAAAAATGGGATGAGAAGAGTTCAATATTTGCTAGATGTTGGAGGGAATTTTCATGCTTTACCTGAGAGGGCTGCCAGTTTAGGGGGTAAAATCTGGCGACATGTTCCATTTAACAAAATTCTGATAAAATATACCAAGACAGTTTTTCAAATAATTAAGAAATTTTTAGACTTTGTGATAATTCTAGGTGTGTTTCTTTTAATGGGGTATCCTGGGGGGGGGAGAGGGGGGATGTAATTGGCCTCCTTCAACTGTGCACTGTCCATGTGATCCTGCTAATCTCAGGGATTCAGCTTGATTTACAACTGGTTATGGACTTGTACGGCCTCCATCCCAGTCGCTCAGTTACAGCCTTGAGGTTTGTTCACACTCAGTGGGGCTTATTTACTAAGGGTCCCGGATTGCATTTAAGTTGGGACTTCCCGACGTTCGGGACTTGTGCCGCTGTGACAGATATTTTGAAGGGGATTATGTCACTCACGATCGGATTTTGTCGCAGAAATGGTGGAGCGGGCCGTCGGACGATCCGACTGATTTGGACTGAGCGCGGGATTCAAGATAAAAATTGTGTCGCAACCAATGCACTTACATGCACCAGGAAGAAGATGGTGAACTCTGTCGGACCTGAGCGGGGAAGCGACACATGCAGGATATCGGGCGCACGATCTTAGTGAATTGCGGCAGAGTGCATTATCGTTGGACAAGGCACTTTCGGGAACTCCGAGGGATCGGGTAAGTAAATGTGCTTCATATGTATTTGGTTAGTTCTCTGTAACATATTCTGCATCAAAACTTGGTGACGTTGGTGAACGATATTGGGGTGACCTATGGTGCTGTAATGGGTCCTGTGGGCATCCCAAACCGCTACCAATCCTTCCTTACACCCTTCTGCAACCCAGGACTGAATGATCCCTGATCCAGCATTAGTGCTTGAGGAAAGTCCCCTATAAACTGTATTTTCTTATCTTTTTATTTCTGCATTTTTATGGTATTTTTAATTTTTTTTTCATTGAGATATGTTAAAATAGTTTTTGGGGAGGCCTGTAATATGTGACCCCAATTGATCGAATTTGTGAACTGATCTTGGTGTTTTATCAAACCTCCTGGACCTTGATGTAACCCGGCGTTCCGTTCATTATCTACGGGGTCTGCGCCCTGATAGACCCATAAATGTCTAAAAATTATTTGTACTAGGAATATCTCCTTAAAGGTTTCCATACTGTGCTTTATCTTCGCTGAAAATTCTGGATCACATCTTGTCTTGCTCAAGATCTGCTCCTCGCAGAGGTCACATAAGAGGTTGTAGTATTTCGTGGCTTCAGGATGTTAATATATCACCAATGCGGGAGGTGTAATTCTCAGATTATTGGCGCTGAAGTGTTGATGGTAGAACCCCGATGATGCAAAAAAAATATAAAAAAAAAAATATATATATATATTTATTTATTTTTACTGTGACTTTTTTACTTTTTTTTTTTTTGTGAAAAAAGACATCTACAATTAATAAAATTCTACAAATACAGCCGGTCCCCTACTTAAGAACACCTGATGACAGATGACCCCTAGTTACAAACGGTCCTCTGGTAATTGGTAATTTACTGTACTTTAGCCCCAGGCTACAATAATCAGCCATAACAGGTATCACAGACGTCTGTAATGAAGCTTTAGTATTATTCCTGGTTCTTATGACAATCCAACATTTTTAAAATCCAATTGTCACAGAGACCAAAACAAATTGTTTGGATCTACAATTATAAAATATACAGTTCCGACTTACATACAAATTCAACTTAAGAACAAACCTACAGAACCTATCTATTAGGTAACCCGGGGACTGCCTGTAATAGAAGTATAATATCTGCTAAGACGTCTTCAGGCCTCCATGTGAAGAGTTGCCCACGTAGGTCTAATTTAAAAAGATTTCTAAAAAAATACAACAAAAAATTGATCCTACCCCCTGTGTATGGGGTGTTGGGAGGAAGAGCTGTCACATGAAGAAGCTTTCAGTATTTGGTCAGCCTTATCTTCTCCCTTTAATCTTGTCTTATCTTATCCTTAAGTTACACGATTTTTTATGAACTCTTCTCGAGCTTTTGAAGTGGGGGGTTGAGGGCTCACGAAATCTCTTTAGCATGGAGAGGCATATATAACCTCTCCACCACGGTTGTTACATCTGGTGACATGGTGGAGTGTCCCCCAGACTGGAGGTTAGGTGGTTGTTTGGCAACACGAACTACTACTCCCATCAGAAGAGTCTAGAAAGACATCTAGGCAGTAACTTTCTGGTCTGTATTTCACAGACTGAACAGGAGTCTAGTCAAACTTTGTACCTCTGCCTAAAAATTGCACCAAAAAACCAAATAATGCACCAATTGCATTATTTTAGGCGCACACCTCTTTCCCAGTAAGCCACACCCCTTAATATTAGGCCGTGGCCCTTTTGTTGTAGTAGAAGTTAGGGAACGCGGTGCGTTTTGGTTGCGTTTTCATTGCTCTTTGAAACGCATTACGACAGCTGAGATGAGGTGAAGTGTGAACAAAATGCAAACGTAAACACATTGTTAAAGCATGTGTTAACATCGTATTTACACAGCATTTTGTAAACGCGAATGCTATCAGTAATGTAATTAGGCAAATCACCTCATCTCAGCTGTTGTAATGCGTTTCAAAAAGCAATGAAAATGCAACCAAAACGCACCGCGTGACCGTGCCCTTAAATTTATGACAAATTTTGTATTCAGAATTTTTTAGATTTTGAGTTTTGGGCGCAAATGACCCGATAATTAGTCAATCGTCAATCTGATTCCTTCATCCTAACTACCTGAGGTAAATAGATGGAAGTCCCAATCTGCTTTTAGGGTACAGCCCCTGATTGTACATACATTTGTTAGGATAGCAAGACATAGGGAACAGATTCATGTTGTAGACTCTAAATTTTGGATTTTGGGCACAAATAACCTGATAATCAATAAATTAGTCCCAATCTGATTCCATTATCCTAACTACCTGAGGTAAATAGTTGGAACTTCCCATCTGCCTCAGATTACAGTCCCCCATTGAACTTATATTTTTTGGGATAGCAAGATTTAGGGAACAGATTGATGCTGTTGACTACGTGGTCAGACTGCACGGTGTGTGAGTGTAGTCTGTTACCATGGAAATGGCTTTTTAAAAATCAGATAGGCCTGATCCTTCTTTCTCCTGATATCTACCAGAGAAGGAGAGTTGCGAGACCCCTGTACTCATAATTGGGTCCCTGAGATTGATGGTTTGTACAATTTCCATCTATCGTGTGTGGTGACCATGAGATCTGTCTTCTATACCCCCGGTGATGAGGTCTGTCCCCACTAATGTTCCTATCTGTGGTCTCCTGCCATAGAGGTGACATCAGAGCTTCCAGGCCCATGGACGCGTCACTCCTGTGTACTTTGGCAGATCCGCGAGCTCCTATAACAAACTTGCTTCTGTTCATTGGCCATATGGAAAGTACATTATAAAGACCCATTAAAATGTTTTGGGCAGAAAAGCTGCTTTTTTGGCCGCCATTCTGTGTGATGTCTTTTTCGCGGAGGTTCAGCGGCTGTGGACGTGTTTACAGGCTCTGCTGCCGTGGTTACTAAGTCTGAACACAACATTCATGAGTGATCGTGCCCCCCACTGCTGTTACCACACAAACACCCGGCCGGGGTCTTTTTTAAACTTGGAAATTATGAGTTTAGGTTTCATTCGTCCCAAAATATGTAAAGGAATCTGTTAGCAGTTTTGACCATACAGACTGTAAGCAGACTGAAATCAGACCTTAGTGTGTATGATGTTAGTAGCAGCAGGACTGTGAAATATGGATTTATATTCCAAGATTGTAGCTTCTCCAAGTACACTGCGGGTGTGTCCTAACACTGCTGTGCTCTGTGCTCTCTGCAGCCACTGTCCCTGGAGAGCTGTGTAATCATCACCTTTCTGTGTGTTGTTAGTGGAAGCAGGATGGTGAAAAACTGATTCATATTTAACCTCTTAAACCTCCTTGACGTATATACACTCACCGGCCACTTTATTAGGTACACCTGTCCAACTGCTCGTTAACACTTAATTTCTAATCAGCCAATCACATGGCGACAACTCAGTGCATTTAGGCATGTAGACATGGTCAAGACAATCTCCTGCAGTTCACACCGAGCATCAGTATGGGGAAGAAAGGTGATTAGAGGCCTTTGAACGTGGCATGGTTGTTGGTGCCAGAAGGGCTGGTCTGAGTATTTCAGAAACTGCTGATCTACTGGGATTTTCACGCACAACCATCTCTAGGGTTTACAGAGAATGGTCCGAAAAAGAAAAAACATCCAGTGAGCGGCAGTTCTGTGGGCGGAAATGCCTTGTTGATGCCAGAGGTCAGAGGAGAATGGGCAGACTGGTTCGAGCTGATAGAAAGGCAACAGTGACTCAAATCGCCACCCGTTACAACCAAGGTAGGCAGAAGAGCATCTCTGAACGCACAGAACGTCGAACTTTGAGGCAGATGGGCTGGAGCAGCAGAAGACCACACCGAGTGCCACTCCTTTCAGCTAGGAACAGGAAACTGAGGCTACAATTTCCACAAGCTCATCGAAATTGGACAGTAGAAGATTGGAAAAACGTTGCCTGGTCTGATGAGTCTCGATTTCTGCTGCGACATTCGGATGGTAGGGTCAGAATTTGGCGTCAACAACATGAAAGCATGGATCCATCCTGCCTTGTATCAGCGGTTCAGGCTGGTGGTGGTGGTGTCATGGTGTGGGGAATATTTTCTTGGCACTCTTTGGGCCCCTTGGTACAACGCCACAGCCTACCTGAGTATTGTTGCTGCCCATGTCCATCCCTTTATGAGCACAATGTACCCTGTAACATCTGATGGCTACTTTCAGCAGGATAATGCGCCATGTCATAAAGCTGGAATCATCTCAGACTGGTTTCTTGAACATGACAATGAGGTCACTGGACTCAAATGGCCTCCACAGTCACCAGATCTCAATCCAATAGAGCATCTTTGGGATGTGGTGGAACGGGAGATTCGCATCATGGATGTGCAGCCGACAAATCTGCGGCAACTGTGTGATGCCATCATGTCAATATGGAGCAAAATCTCTGAGGAGCTTCCAGCACCTTGTTGAATCTATGCCACGAAGAATTGAGGCAGTTCTGAAGGCAAAAGGGGGTCCAACCCATTACTAGCATGGTGTACCTAATAAAGTGGCCGGTGAGTGTATATGTCATGTTGTGTTAAAAAATATGAAGAGGGTGGCTCAAGGAGTGAGCTGTCTTCAGAGACATGAGGTTTGCTGCAAAATAGTAAAAAAATGTAAACATTTTTTACAAAAATTAATAAAAGTTTACATCACTAGAACTGCTATAAAAATAAATAAACAAGTATCATAAACATGTTAGGTATCACCATGCTCCAAAATTTCCAGTATATCAAAATATAATAATGGTTATTCCCAATGCTGAGCCCCGTAATAGTAAATAGCGGCAAAATGTCCTAGACGCCTATTTTTATTTTTTTATTTTTCAACATATTAAAAAAATCAACAAAGAGTGATCAAAAGGCCTCACAGTCCTCAAAATGATAACAATGAAACGTCAGCTCTTCTATAGCAAAAAATGACACCTCACAGCTCCGAAGTATGAAAAAGTTAGAAGAACTGAATTTTTTTTTTTTTGGGCACAAGGTTACAATTTTTTAAAATGTATGAAAACATTTGTATAAAATCTGCACAAATTTAATATCACCAGGATTGTCCCGAACCAAAGAAGAAAGTAGAAGTGTTATTTGGTGCGTACAGTGAAAAGCATACAAAAATTAGCCCACGTGAAAATTGCGCAAACGCGGTTTTCTGCACAGATTTCACCGCATTCTAAATTTTTCCCTGCTTCCCAGTACACGGCATGGTATAATAAATATTATACTAATTAGTACAATTTGTTACTGCAGAAAATAAGCCCCCGTACAGCTCTGCACACAGAAAAATGAAAAAGGTGGGCAGCGCAAAATGAATGAAAAAAGGCTGCGTCCTTTAAGGGGTTAATTAGTGTAGCGTCACAGGGATTAGATCCTCACACTGCTGTTCCTTTATCAGTACGAACCTGAGTGCACCACTGCCCCTTACTTCTGAATAGACTTCTAGTTGGTTGGATACTACTGATAGCAGAGGAGCAATAAATTGCAGAGATCTAAGAGCACAGCAGTGTGAGGACACGCCTTCTTTAAAGGAAATCAGTTATCCTGTCCTCTCATTGTGACGAACAGCAGAGAGCACGTGCTGTGCACAGTGCAGACAATGGGGCAGAATTACTTACCCGGTCCAGTCGCGATCAAGCGGCGCGTTCTCTGACGCTGATTTGGGTTCTGTCGGGATTCACTAAGGTTGTGCGCCCAATGTCCACTAGGTGTCACTGCTGCGCTGAAGTCCGCCGGAATTCACCTTCTCCATCTCGGTGTATGTGAGTTCTATTTTTGCGACACAATTTTTTAAAAAAATTCTACAGCTTTTCCAAATCCATCGGGTCTTCCGACGCCCCCCCCCCCCATTCCTGTCGAAAATCGGAAAAATTTGGGAAACCCGGCGGAAAATTGCTATTTGGACCCTTAGTAAATGTGCCCCAATGACTTTATGGAGATGTTACTGCAATGACTCTGTGACTTCCCTATTACCGGGAGACGCCTCCTTGACTCCAGATTGACGTACATACATACTTTTTGTACTGTGTTACCTTGACTTGCACAGGGCACAAAATTTGTGACCGGTTCCCTTTATGGAAACATAAGACCTAAAATGTAACAATATGAGTGAGCAGTGACCTGCTTTACACAAGGGGCGTCTCAGCTGCTGTAACAAAAACAGGACCAAAAGCAGATGAAAAAACACAAGTGTGACCGAAGACCAAATTAGCTAACTCAACGTTTGTGTGTAAAGAGGAATCCTAAATAAATGTACCCTCTGACATGCCCGGAGATAAGAATGGGCTTCTTGCCTGGACTGGGACACCCACCTGGTGCAGAAGTCCGGCACCTGCCGCTGCTCCTTGGACATCCCCACACCATGTTCCAGATTGGGCATCGGGTGTTTTCTTGGCCTTCAATACCAGAGAGGGGATGTGGTGTGTATGTAAATTAATTTGTATTTTCTAAGGGATGGGGTGTACATATGGGGTGCTTCATCTGCCCCAAAATAGGAGGGAGGCAAATGACAAGGATAAATAAATCGAATGACAATCTGGGTTTCCCCAATTGTAAAAATTTACACAGACCCCAATCCACACTATCAATTGAATTTAGCCCCTAAACCAGATACCTAAATGACTTTTAGTCCCAGAAGATTTAGAAGATTTCTAAATAAACTTTGTTTTTCTGAAACAAAATAATAAAAAAAAAAAAATTATATTATACTCATTTATTTGGAGTTTCTATGATTCCAACATCCGTATTTGGTGTTGGGGCTTCTGGTCTCACATGAGACGGCTCATCCAGTTGTGTGTGTACCAATGGCAGCAGTGGACTCGACCATGAACATGATGTCATCTCTTCCATACTGAGTGGACAGGAGCCCCAGACCCGAAACTGGGAGACCTCCATAGTCTCCTAAATCATTCCCAAGACCTAAATTTTAATTTAGACCCCACACCAGACTTGATAACCAGAATTGTTGGTCCAGAGCCACCAAATGACATGCGGAACCCCTGATTTTAACAATCGACCCTATGATTGATCAAAAATTTGTATACATACTTACAAAATGTTGCTTACATGGGTAATTTTACCGCGGTTTTATTATGTTTTATGTAAAAATAGGAGCTGGAGTTTAACCCTTGATATCGCAGTCTATAACAACAGCCGCCATTGTTGGTAAAGCTGTTACTTATGTTATCATTTCCAGACCCCTGTAACCTCTTCCTGCCCAGAGCGGCCGCCGCCGCTCGCTTCTATCGCATCCCATTTCCATAGATGGGATCCGTAGCTCCGGAGCGGAAGCCTAATGTAAACGCATATGTTTTCTATTTCGTTACATAAAGCAGAAACCTGATCCTAATCTAAAAGAGCAATAAAGTTGTGTTGTGGAAATTGTGTTTTATGGCATTCTGTTCTTTAACTCCTTGAGGACGGTCTTTTTATTCACAGGCAGAGCTGGATTGCTTATTTTGTTGCGTTTATTGAGAATTTAGTCCGAATCGTAAGAATCATACAAGTGGTAATCCCTACTGTTGCCCTTCAGCTGTTCCCCTTTGTGCTCCCTACAACATACTAATTGCCCCATTGTACTCTACAATATGGAGCGACTTCCTTTCTTCCCCCATGAAGTAATATACTTTCTTCTTTGTGCCACCCATTTTATGCACATCGCAATAATGCCATCTGTAAGGCCCCCAAAGTTGAATAATTTTGGCTTAAAATTTAACATTTCTGTCCTGAGCAGTTACTACTTCATCATCCAATACCGAAACAAGAGTGTAAAAACTTTGCAACGTTTTATAAAGTCACATTTGCCAGATCTGGCACAAGTCACCTCCCCCCTTCTATTCTATCCAATTTCTAACATGTAAAAGTAACTAAATCCTTACCAAAATATTCCGAAAACATGTTTTTTAAAAAAACTTTTGGACACCAGAATTTTGGCAAATGTTCCCTGTTTTTGTGAAAACTTAAAGGGGTTTTCCCACGAATACAGGATATGGCCTTGCTGATCGGTGGGGGTCTCGGTAAAAAGATTAAGTTTCAGGTAGAAGGAGGACATGATGTAGGAGACAGTAGAGAGACAGTCACTATTGCTCTGGAGTAAGGCAGGGGTGATATTACGTGTAGAAGTATATAGCTGGGGATCATCTTTCAACATCCAAAATTTTGATATAACTTCGACGCATTTTAGGACCATAGAAAGATGGGTTTTTTTGTACTTTTTGATGTAATCTGGACCTATAGGTTTTAGTTAGTCAGTAACAAGATCCTACACAAAGTCCTCAAGTGCCTTCTCATCAGGGTCTGCTAAATCACGTACTTAGCAGTGTAAACAATGGCGAGTGCTCCGAAGTGAATGAACACAGCGCAGAGCCCAGTGCCAGACCCAGACATAAACATACACGTCCAGACGACGTGTCAGAAGGATGACATGGATAGTATAACACCAGATCCATAAATGTAATATATAATCCATATCAAATATATGCAACTCATTGAGGGGTTTTCTATACAATGACTGTTTTTGCATTTTCATTTTTTTTTTTTTTTAAACTTTTTAACCTTGCGGTTGTACGTCCGATGATGAATTGCTATTCGCCTGATTGTTGTAAGAATACAATTTCATCGCTCTATGCATGTATTTCCAGATTTTTTTTTCATATCCTTATATATTATTATTATTATAATAAATAAATACAACAAAATCTCAATGTCAATCATGACAAAACAGAGCTTAAATAGTTTGCTTTTATGATTCACAAAATTTTATGGGTTTTCTAAACTACCGCCGACTTATCTCCATGATGGCCGCCATCTACAACTACAACTCCCATGGTCTCTCAGTAACAGCTCCCAGTGATCATCTAATAGAATGTCTTGCTCTGTTACCATAGTAATGATGTATAACTGCTATCACTGCACATTACCCCACTGACATCTAACCACAACACCAGCCATACTGGATGCAATGCAGGCAACCAACTACAACCAAACATAGTGATGATCACATGACCTGCCCAGGCAGGTGCAGGACAGTTGACCAGCCATCATCTTCTGTCCTGTGTCTCCTACACAGGGACAAAATCATTGGACTGATTAAAGGTCCAGTAGCTTATTGCAGTGTAAGCAACATTTTTTACTAAGGGAAGCAAAATTTTGAATAACAACTAATTACACCTTGGCTTATATTCTAATGACCCATTTGAATATGAATTATGCTTGTTCCTGGAATACCCCTTTAATATTTATGACCACACAGGATAGGTTATAAATACATGATTTTGGGAATAGCCGTTTAAGACTTCAGGCGTTCAAAGCGTGTGCCGACTGGAATGACCGGCCCAAATGTAGACTACCAGAACTTAACTTCGCATGTCCATTCAGTTCCGCTTGTCAGTGTTCGGGCTGGACGTTCCTGTTTGATGTGAGCTGGGCCCTAGTCTATGCCAAAAAATACACCAGATTTAGGGGCAGTTTTGGAGAATATGAGCCCCTTTCAATGGCAAATGGGTCAAAAACTTTGGACAGATTTCGGTGGCACATGCAGCTTGGGCCAACAAAGCTTGTATAGTGAAAGCAGAGATCTTTGGCCAGGCTCTCCAGGCCAACGTCCAGAGAACGGTCAAATCCCAACATGCCTGATCCTTTACAAGGTGAGAAAGGAGGACCCTTACTGGTTAGATGTTCAACCAAAAATCCATGGTTTTTTGACCGATTTCCGTTTGTAAGTTCTCCATAAAACCCGACAAGGGACTTGCTCGATGAACCCTCCGATCACAACTTCCGGCTTTTGTCCTACAGACCCCATTCCCATTATTCATGAGCCTAGAGAACCATAAGCTTGAGGTTCCACTTGAAAAGACATCTCAATCGTTCTTCAGTGATAGTTAATCGCTCGTGCCTATGTTAATGCACATCTGCGCAGCGCTCTGCTTTTTTTTCCTGGTGACTTGAAATGTCTTTGATGTGAAAATACTTTGAGGTGTGAGCCAGAGAGATGTGAAGCGAGTGCCGGAATAATGTTATTAGACATGGAAGCTTCCTGTATGGCACACGCTCCGTGATGACAGATCTACGAGCTTCACATCCTACCATAGCCATCATCTAATATTTGGAGCCACAGACCTGTGTTAGGAGACCTTGTTGTGGTAGGATTTCCTGTATTGTTCTTTGGATTATCTGGGAGAATAGTTGGTGACCCTCCATAATTGCTTTAATGTCGTCCCGGAAATACTGGTTGTCCAGGAATATTATCCTAGGGATTTGTGGTCTCCACTTATGGCAGGACTTTCCCTTAGAACTTGATATGTTTGGTGGTACACAGCGGGTCACAGGAACTAGAACACATTGCAGTTATTCTACCATCTATATGTTCTAGGGGAGGACAATATCAATAGGGTACAACCCCGATTTACGTTACAATCCAAGGCCTCACGAACATGATGCTATGACAATTCACATTGTTTGGAGTCATTATAGGTGTCCCATTCCAGCACGAGGCCTCTATCGCTCCTCTAGATGCCTTCAAGTTATTTTCCTTTTCAATTTGTGATCTACCAGATGATCTTTTTATGAAGATTTTCTCCACCAGACAGACCCTGACAGGGATTTTTATTGGCATTGACAGGCATTTTTTCAATGTACTCTGAAAAATCAACAGTACATGTTACTATATGATACAGGCAGTCCCCTACTTAAGGACACCCGACTTACAGATGACCCCTAGTTACAGACGGACCCCTCTGCCCACTGTGACCTCTGGTGACCTCTCTGGATGTTACTATAGTCCCAGACTGCAATGATCAGCTGTAAGGTGTCTGTAATGAAGATTTACTGATAATCCTTGGTCGCATTACAGCCAAAAATTTTGAAATTGTCACTGGGACAATTTTTTTTTTTTGTCTGGATCTACAATTATAAAATATACAGTTTCGACTTGCATACAAATTCAACTTAAAGGGAACCTGTCACCAGGAGACCCATTTTTAGCACTCCCCCAGTCCCCACAGAGCATAGTACATACACTGCCAAAGTGTTTTTGTATTAAAAATTGGTTTTACAGAAAAATATATATGTTATATTGTACCTTTCATTAGCATCTGCCATGTGACTAGGCAGTTGCCAAATGGGAGGAGCTGGAAAGGAGCAGTCCCCCCCCCCCACCCTTGGGGAACAGCTCCTCCATGTGACCTTTTCAAATATATGAAAACACCCATCACTGGGCTTAGCGACGCCCCCTGCTCCTCTACAGCCAATCCCGAGTGAGGGGAGTTATTCATATATTTGAAAAGGTCACATGTTTCCCAAGGGTGGGGGGGAACTGCTCCTTTCCAGCCCCTCCCATTTGGCAACTGCCTAGTCACACAGCAGATGCTAATGAAAGGTACAATATAACATATCTTTTTTTCTGTAAAACCAATTTTTAATACAAAAACACTTTGGCAGTGTATGTACTATGCTCTGTGGGGACTGGGGGAGTGCTAAAAATGGGTCTCCTGGTGACAGGTTCCCTGTAAGAACAAACCTATGGAACCTATCTTGTAAGTAATCCGGGGCTGCTTGTATATTACACAGATTATAATCCGAGCAAAGCGCTTAATTGTCAGTTACTTTGTCTTTATCATCTTCTTCAATCCTAATCAGTTTTTCACTCTATAATCTCTGTTTAATTCTGTCTTGCTAGCAGAAGCTCACTAAGGTGTCAGATTATATAGAGTCTATGGAGAGGGGGGATGGAGAAAGGAGTCACAGCAGCTAGGACCCTGTATAACATAATGATCTATGCAGAGGGGAGGGGAAGCAGGAAGTCCCAGCAGCTAGGTCTTCTGCCAGTATAACATAGAGGTCTATGGAGAGGGGAGGGGAGCAGGAAGTCCCAGCAGCTAGGTCTTCTGCCAGTATAACATAGAGGTCTATGGAGAGGGGAGGGGAGCAGGAAGTCCCAGCAGCTTGGTCCTCTGCCAGTATAACATAGAGGTCTATGGAGAGGGGAGGGGAGCAGGAAGTCCCAGCAGCTAGGTCTTCTGCCAGTATAACATATAGGTCTATGGAGAGGGGAGGGGAGCAGGAAGTCCCAGCAGCTAGGTCTTCTGCCAGTATAACATAGAGGTCTATGGAGAGGGGAGGGGAAGCAGGAAGTCCCAGCAGCTAGGTCTTCTGCCATTATAACATAGTGGTCTATGCAGAGGGGAGGGGAAGCAGGAAGTCCCAGCAGCTAGGTCTTCTGCCAGTATAACATAGAGGTCTATGGAGAGGGGAGGGGAGCAGGAAGTCCCAGCAGCTTGGTCTTCTGCCAGTATAACATAGAGGTCTATGGAGAGGGGAGGGGAGCAGGAAGTCCCAGCAGCTAGGTCTTCTGCCAGTATAACATATAGGTCTATGGAGAGGGGAGGGGAGCAGGAAGTCCCAGCAGCTAGGTCTTCTGCCAGTATAACATAGAGGTCTATGGAGAGGGGAGGGGAAGCAGGAAGTCCCAGCAGCTAGGTCTTCTGCCATTATAACATAGTGGTCTATGCAGAGGGGAGGGGAAGCAGGAAGTCCCAGCAGCTAGGTCTTCTGCCAGTATAACATAGAGGTCTATGGAGAGGGGAGGGGAGCAGGAAGTCCCAGCAGCTTGGTCTTCTGCCAGTATAACATAGAGGTCTATGGAGAGGGGAGGGGAGCAGGAAGTCCCAGCAGCTAGGTCTTCTGCCAGTATAACATAGAGGTCTATGGAGAAGGAGTAGTTAGGTCTCAACCCTCCATTACAGAGAATACTGCAAATATGCATACTGAGAGAGCAGAGATGAGAACTGATAGATTATAAGGATGTGGCCTCCACACAGTCTTTCAAGCACAGTGCCATACGATGTATAGTGGCTTTTCTAGGTATTGCAACTGTAAACCAACAGCTTACATATTGATTGAAATGGTATCACAAGCTTATGAAGCAGAACCAGTGCTCACTAGAATGCTGCAACTACTTCATACTGTGGTAATATTGTTTAACTATGCCAGTGATGGCGAACTTTTTATAGACTGAACCAAAACCCACTTATTTTTTCGCTAATTGCCAACACAGAGCAATTTAAGCAGTAACTTATTGCTCCCTCCTCTGTGACAGCTTTTTCCATGATTAAGAACTGAGTATTTTTTAAAAATTCAAAACGCGTTGGTCCATATATGCTTCACCTTTTGTACTCATATTTTTAATGCACTCAATAAATTAAAACTAGTAGGGCGGCACGGTTGCTGAGTGAGTAGCACTTCTGCCTTGCAGCACTGGGGTCTTGGGTTCGAATCCCACCCAGGTCAACATCTGCAAAGAGTTTGTATGTTCTCTCCGTGTTTGCGTGGGTACTCCGGTTTACTCCCACACTCCAAAAACATATTAGTAGGTGATTAGATTGTGAGCCCCATGGGGACAGGAACCAATTTGACAAGCTTTGTGCAGCGCTACGTAATCTGTGTGCGCTATATAAATAAAGAATTATTATTATTAACTACATGTGGAGAGCCGGAGGACATTCATTCATTTTCTACATCTGTTAATCGTATTGGTGTACAGCAGACACCAATACAATAGAGTGTAGGTGGATAAATTCAGATTATCATTGTAGCTTCCCTCCAGTGTCCCCTGAACAGGTAGAATCGCAGAAGCTCCAATGATAATCCAGCCCTGGATGAGCCAACTCCTTTGAGGGGGTTTTCAAAGAATAACTTACCAAAAAGTTGACTATTCAATATAATAATCAACCAATACTTCAATACTTCCTGTTAATCCATGGTGTGCTTCAGTTCTGAAAGTCCCTAGGATGAGGATGACACTAAAGTGGTGGGGAGTTAATACAAAAGTATAGTACATTTTTTAGTATTACCATATATACTCGAGTATAAGCCTAGGTTTTCAGCACAAAAAAATGTGCTGAAAACTCAAACTCGGCTTATACTCGAGTAAAAAATATATATCAAAACCTTTCCGGCTTCCCCCGCTGCTGGCTATATACTGGGGCAAGGGGCTGGCTGTATACTGGGGCAGGGGGCTGGCTGTATACTGGGGCAGGGGGCTGGCTGTATACTGGGGCAGGGGGCTGGCTATATACTGGGGCAGGGGGCTGGCTATATACTGGGGCAGGGGGCTGGCTATATACTGGGGGAGGGGGCTGGCTATATACTGGGGGATATGGGCTGGTAGGCTATATACTGGGGGGAAGGTGCTGGCTATATACTATGGGGCAGGGTCCGGCAGGCTATATAAATGGGGAGGCTGTGACCAATGCATTTCCCACCCTCGGCTTATACTCAAGTCAATAGGTTTTCCCAGGTTTTTGTGGTAAAATTAGGGGCCTCGGCTTATACTTTGGTCGGCTTATACTTGAGTATATAAGGTAAGTTAATTTTTGAATAACTCGATTTGGTGGACTCCAAGAAGTTCCACATTGATACAATCTCTGGCAGGATCCTAGTTTTTATCATTTGTTTTGTTCTTATCTGTTGGAAAGGAATCAGAGGTAAGATATCTCCCCTCTCGTCATGTCCAATATGTGCTCTGCCTGGGGAGAAAATATAGACGTGTGAAATCATATCTGCTCCCTTGTCAGGTTTACAAGCGTTCTACACAGAATGACAGGTGGATTGTTAAAATCTTCACTGGCAGATCAGATATAGCCTCTAATTGGGTGACACCGACCGCTAATTTTATACATTAGACACATGAGACCTGATTATATTGAGACTCCCCCACCACCCAAATACAGACGCGCTAAGTTGTCAGATGCTAATTTGTATCATAACACATATTAACACATATTAAAGGGAACCTATCAGCAGGTGTAACCATAAAGACTGCAGCCAGTGTTATGTATAGTCCCTGGACAGATGTGTTTAGACATATCTTTATGTATGTTGTTAGTATCAGCAGGACTGTGAGATTTGGATTTATATTCCAGGATTGCAGCTTCTCCTAGTGCACTGGGGGCGTGTCCTCACACTTCTGTGTTCTCTGCAGCCATTGTTAGGTATTGTCCATGGACAGATTTGTAATAATAACTTTGTGTATGTCGTTAGTAGCAGCAGGACTGTTGGATATGGATTTAAAATCCTTGATTGTAGCTTCTCCAAGTGTGCTGTGGAGTGTCCTTACACTGCTGTGCTCTGTGCATTGATCTGCCCTACAGCCCCCTTACTTGAGTCTCAGTGACTGCTGTAGCAGTCTTCTGGTTGAATACTACAGCAGTCACTCAAAGTTGATCAGAGGGGCTGTGGAGCACCCGAAGAACTTTTAACAGTACCTCAAATGGGGTCCTGATCACGCAGACAACAATGAGGAGGAGCAGCCCATTCAGTCAGCCCATGACAACACTCGGCGTGTTCCATCAATCTCGTCGGCATTGACTGAAGCAATGGCCTCATGAGTAGCTACTGTTCAATTCAAATCCCTCCTCCTTTAATAATTGGTTGTAAGTCGTAGACTGCGTACGACTGCTCATTGGTCTCCTAGACTTGAAGCAGTAGCCTCATGAGTGACCGAACTGAACTCCTTACCCTCCTTACTACTGTATTAATGAATAGTCGTAGTCCCAGCGGTGGGGCCCCCAGTGAAATCCTTCTGTTCACATCTCTGGAATGTTTACCTTTTAATAAATATGGAAATACCTCATATTTTTAGAGATTATCTTGCCACATGAGCAGTGATTTCACAGACTCCAATGCTTTATTGGTCTTTTCACATTGATTTAACCCATTCAGTATATTCCAACCTCTGCTGTTATGAATACGGTAAAGGTCCTTCCTGTCGGAGCTGCTGAGGACTGAAACTGGATCTGGATCGCTGGGATTTTGCTCATTATAAGTAAAACCATCTAAGCCTCTCGTACTTTATCATTCGCCATCAGCTTCCTGACTGCTCGCTGGCAGCCGGACAGATTTCCTGTGTATAACATACATATGGATATCCTACATTTACTAATCAATAGTCTCCTTATGTATTATAGTAATGGAAATATAGGTAAAAAAAGGAAATTATTTTAACTAAGTTTAATAAAAGTAGACGATGTGAAAAATCCATATTATGTTATCGCAGTTACCTGATCTGACCACTGCACAGAGGACGCTGCTGTATTTTCCTGTTCCATTCTTTTGCTTATCAGTTGAGAACAACTAATCTGTGGACGCACTGGCATTTGGACCCATAACGATATGGTATTGAAAACCTAAGCTATGGATAAGTTATTCATATTTAAGGGGTTTTACCAAGTTTGCACCTTACCCCTTATTGAGTGGATAGAGGATAACAATCTGATTGGTGAGGATCCAACTTCTTGACCCCCATTAATGACGTGAACAGACACCCAACACTATGGAGAACAGGGTTCCGTTCTCTCCAATGGGTGTAGAGCGTGCATACTACTGCTCTTTTCAATACTATGGCATTGTTGGAAATTGCTGAGCCCAGCGCTCGGCTACCTATATTACAGATATTCATGATGAATGATTGTGCTGGATATAACCATGCAATGTGCTCTGCTATTTTTTAGAATTTCTCACAATTTAGAATTGAGTGGTAGTACGCACGCTCAACCTGCCAACCCACCTTACAGAATGGGATTTACTGGGTCCCAGCAGTCAGATCTGCCCTGATCAGCTTGTTATCTCCTATCCTATGGGTAGGGGATAATATTCAAATTTAGTGCAACTTCTTTAACCCTTCCCAACATGCCCTGTAGTATTATGGCGCGTCTGGGATGTGTGTATGGAGAGGGCTCACTGGCTACTTACACCTACGGTAGGTGCTGGAACTTACGGCACTTTGAAGGTGCTAACTACCTTTAAATACATTTAAACCAAGCATCGCCATCTTGGATTTCATCCCTTCCCCCATTATGTCATCAGGGGAGTGGGGATAGGTTGCCTGAAATCAGTCTGATCTAGGCAGCTTCCCTAGGCAGTATATAGCAGGAGCAATCAGACTCCCCAAGGTTAAAGTACCCTTGGGGGAGGGGGGGGGGCTGCAAAAGTTAAAAAAAAAAAAAAATACGTTTTACCCCTTAACGACCTGGCCCTTTTTTATTTTTGCGTTCCCATTTTCACTCCCCACTTTCAAAAATCTTTGACTTTTTAATTTTTCCATGCAAAGAGCTGTGTGGAGGGTTTGTTTTTTTGTGTAACCAATTGCAATCCATAGTGTTTGTACAGCGAAGCAGAAAAAAAATACCAAAATGCAGTGAGATTGGTTAAAAAGAAAGCATTTGCGCTTAGTTTTTACAGCTTTCACTGTGCGCTCCAAATGACATGGCTACTTTAATCTTTGGGTCAGTACGATCACGGGGATACCACATTTATATAGGTTTTATTGTGTTTTATTACATTTAAAAAATTTTTTGTAACATTCTGTATAAAAAAAATCTTTTTGCCATCTTCTGATATTAATAACGTTTTTATACTTCAGTGTAGGGAGTGTAATTTTTTGCGAGATGACTTTTTCATTGCTATCCTTTTAAGGACTGTACGGCCTTTTGATCGATTTTTATTAAGTTTTTTTATGTTGCCAAATGGCGCTATTGAAGCTATTTTCCGTTACTGGGTTAAGCGCTGGGAATAACCGTAATTATATTTTGATAGATCTGACATCTGGGTCGCGGTGATACCTAAAATGTTTATGATTTTTACTGTTTATTTTTATATCCGTTCTAGGGAAAGGGAGTGATTTGAATTTTTATGTTTTCATTTGTTTATTTAACTTTTTATTTATTTAGTTTTTTACTATTTTTCAGACCCCCCTAGAGTAGTTTTATCCCTTGGTTGTTTGATTGATCCTACCATATACTTTTATTGATCATCTATTACAATGTGCTACTGGCACATTGTAATGAATAATCAGAAGCTATACAGCCTCGGGTCTTAAACAGACCCAAGGCTGTCATGTGTCTATGATGTCACATCAAGATGGGGGCGCCCCGGAAAAGCCGGCCCTGCGATGCTGGCGGTGATTGCAGAGTTAAACCCCGAGATCGGTGCTAGCAACGATTGCGGGTGTTTCGGCAGCCAAAGATAGGCAAGTTAAAGCGTTATAAGCATATAAAGCGATGCAGCACAGCTCCAACAAGGCCACCCGCCTGGCACGCCCACATGTAGACTGTCCCGACTCTATAGATGGAGCTGGGACAGGAGCGGAGCTGTCTTGCCCCTGTAAACAAACAGGGGCACGGCAGCGACAAACGGCTGCACAGGACACTGGGAGCACCGAGGGAGGTAAGTATAGGTTTATTTTATTTTTCACAGCTCCTCCCTCCCACCAGTAAAGTTTTTATTCATGTCGAACAACCCCTTTAACGTAACAACTAGCTGAATCTTGAAGGGGTTGAAAATGTTGAATATTGACCTTCTCCTATACCCAGTTTCGAGCTCCCGGTTTTTGGGGCCTAGAGAAATCCTCCACCTCCGTCACCATAATGCAGTTTAGGAATAAAACTTGTGATAACTGTACACAAACCATCCATCAATATCTCCCCCCATTTTACATTCTTCAGTAGTTAGAACATTCGGTCCGGTTCAAAGATAAAACGTCGATCTCATGCGATCCGGTTCCATATAATTACACACAACTTTGAACCTACTTTTAGTTGTTTTTGTAAATTGTACCTGTCTGTCATCCCCCCGCCTGGCAGGTACGAGCAGGCGTTCCGGTAAAAACCCGCGAAGCGCTGATGTCTATCTTGTGATATCTTTCTTGTGATGTGGTTTATTCTTAGCCTTCCGGGACAGCTTGATGTGTAACCTCCGAGACCTCACTATTATGCCAGTCTTTCCGTAAAAATTCTGTCTTTTTTCTGTAAAAATTAACATTTTTTCCTATAATCAGAACACAAATTTCCATTGTAAGCAGCCATTTACATGTGTCGTTATGGAAATGGAACTTGTTTGACTTTATTTTTGGCTCTGGCCAAATCTATGACACATTTAATACGGATATCATTTTCCAAAAAAATTATCTTATAAACTTTTGTACAGAAAGATTTATTAAGGAGGGTTTTGGTCTGTAAGACTAACAACATGTCTGATGCTGTAACTTATGTTGAAGTCGAACTCTCTCTGCCCCTTTCATCATATTTTTACCTGAGCGTCAATGAAAGAGGAGATAAGGCAGGAGTTATTGTGTCTTTTACCTCATCAGCCGGACATTCATGTCCATAAAATGGCAGCAGATTGAGGTTCATGTGATCTCTATCTGTCCATGAGCAATCGCCCTGCCAGGACCTTAATCTTACATTCATGTATACTATCATAAAGTCCTGGCAGGTCATTGTTCATGGACAGTTAGGATCACATGATCCTCCATCTGCAACCATTTTTAGGGCGCAGTCCCACGTTGCGTTTGCAAACGCAGACAAAACCGCGCCCCACCGGGGCGGTCCAAGCGCATCGGCGGTTCTATGGAACCGGTTAAATTAACGCAAAACACCGGTGGCTCGTTCAGGATCGCAGGCGTTCCATAGAAACGGCGATGCAATCGGACCGCACAGCGCCCCCCGGTGGGTGCGGTTTTGTCTGCGTCTGCAAACGCAACATGGGACAGTGCCCTTAGGAATTTCTGGATGATGTGGTAAAAGTTAGGAGGCTTTGCTTTATATATAAAGAAAGCGCTGCAAAACTCTTAATAGATGTATGTAAAAAACATGAGGTAAAATGGCCAACACCTTTAAAGAGGTTCTCCATGTCTGGGATATTGATGTGTAAAAGGTCCATAGATAATGAGTATCAGATAGTTGTAGATGCTATTGTCGATACTTCCATTGCTCAGCATTTGGTGGTCACCTCCAACACTGATGGAACTGATAGATGAGCTGCAGTTACCTGGTTTGGCCACTAAAAAGAATGGAACCACCTGAGATATTAAAGGGGTCAGTTAGGAAAAATTATTTTAAAAAAAATATATAACCGAGCTTCATCTCCTGGTTCCAGCGTCATGGTGGACTTTGGTTCCCCAAAAAATGCAATAGTAAGAGGACCCGCTCATGGCTTGCTGTGTCCACAGCCGGTCCTCTAAACCCGGACACTTCCGACCACTGCAGCAACATTGGAACCAGGAGCTGGATAAGTTCCGACTCTGTGTCCTTGGTGGACATTTACCCCTCCGAGTGGAGACCCGCCAGTAATTGTGATTATTTCCCTCTTCACGCCATCTCTAGGCCAAGAAGGGTCATGGAGGGGCATGAAGGGGGCTGGTGCGTTCCTGCCACGCTCCTGTGCATCAGTTATAGCCATCAAACATTCAGGCCTGACCTGGTATAAATGTCAGCTGGGCGTGGATTTTTATAAGGACTACAGAATTTGGCAGAACATGGGGTTCCTACTGTCTGCCCTATGGGACCCCATGATGTGATTTAGCTCCATGTCGCCATTGAACTACCATGGTAACCAGGGCCTAACGGAGGACCTGAAGCCTGCCATAATCTACTAACGGTGTAGCCATTTGGAATCTTCAAACAGCTCATAACGCCTGTCGTCTGTAAGACTCTTCTGTAATCTCAGCTCAAATGTGGAATGTTTGGGAAACAAATGAGAGGAAATAAGAGGAAATGAAACTCGAGGAAATGCACCCTTTGATTACAGTATAATTTCTAACAATGGGAGCGAAGAGCGTGGAGCCCCCTCATGAATCATTCGATGTGGCTGAGGAAAACTCCTAGAGAGCGTTTCCCTTCACGTGAAAAATATCTCCACTAAATCTGTGCTGTTCTCTTCTTAAGAGAAAATGACCTTTTTCTGTAATAAATCAATATCTAAGTGACAACCAATAAGGTCACTACCAGTCCTATATGGGTGACAAACAACTTTCTCAATTTAATCAATGGGCAGATGGTTTTGAGTGAGGGGGTAAGTTCTGAGGAATAATGGTGATAAAAGATGCGTTTTAAGGACAGGAACAAAAGTTTACATGTAGATTGATGAGGAAGTGCATTCCAGGAAGTCGGTGCAGCATGAGACAAGTCTTGAAAATAGGATTGAGAGGTGTAATTCATGCAGGAAGTTAATGCAACACCCCTGCCAATGCATAGGCAAGGTGTTTGTTTTGCGAATTACTGGAGAACTTTGTAATTGCAGCTGTAGCCACTGCCTGGTAAGGAAAGAGTTAACAATGTGAAATGTTGTTATCCAATAAGAATCTATACCATTGTAAAGCAAGCTGGAAGCTGATTGGGATGTGCTACCACCTGACCAAGTGAGCATAAAACCCCTGGTGCCCGGGAGCACAGGGTCCTGCATCTTAGTCTGCAGTTTCAGTCTTCAGAGAGAGAGCCATACCTCAGGTCTGAAGTTCTAGTACATCTGAGGGTGATGCTACACATGGCGTTTTGAATCCGTTTTAAATCTGTTTTTGGCCTGTTTTTAAGCAAAACACTTGCTTAAAAACGGGCCAAAAACTGATACATAACGGTTTCAAAACGCCATCACCCTCAGTCAGCAGCGTGAGAAGCAGGTCCAGTGTGCAACTCCTGCAGACACACTACCAGGAAGCACAGGTGCCACTGCCTGACACCTCAGCCAGTCAGGAGATTAAGCACCAGAGCAGAGGTCCACCATCCGGACTCCATCTTTACCAGCCCAGCCTAAAGTTACTACCAGGCTGTGAGCAACCCTTCCTGCGGATCAGCTATCTCTTACCAGCTTTCCAGCTTGCTGAATCTGCTGCTACTGTTTGGCCGTTGCCTGCCGTTTCAATTTGAATAAAGAACTATGAGTTGATTTGCACAACGTTCCTGCGTGTAATCACTGGATCAGGCTGCTTCACCATGACAGGCTCCCCATCCTCCATCACCCAGGGATCTTTACAGACACTTCAGGGGTTACCCCAGGGAGAAACCTATTTCATCAGCCTCTCCCTCCATATTTCTTGCACACACCACCTGCTGGAGACCTGCCGGGTTGTAGGCCTGTCCCCTGGTCCCAATACTAAGCACCGTGACCATAGAGTGCCCTAGGCCACATAAGCCAGCCACTCCGGCATCCTGGGCCCCGGCTGTCTACAGCCACCGAAGAAAGGCTATGCCCCGGTGGGGGATGTTGCATTAAACTTATATTATTGGAAGTCCTGTTCTGTGGGAATCCAGCTGCATGGACCTCCACCAACCATGAGAACAGGGGTCCTATAATCAATAATTGATGATGTGTCAAGCTAGGAATGTTCAGTTATCTCCGGAACTCTCATTTACTGTCTATCAGAGTGCTGGAGATACCTGAGCGCTGTGCTGGGAAACTCCTATAGGATTGAATAGAGTGAAAGAATGAATGGACCTGCTGCCCTATTAAATAGAGCGGGGTCCCAATTCTCATTATTGATGTCCCAGTAGTCCGATCCTCCCTGATCAGATTGTTATGACTCATCATTTTATCCTCTAACGGGCCCAAGCGCTTTCTCAACACCAGACCCCAAAAGTACAGCAGAAGACAACACAGTTTGGAGGCTACTAGGGTCTATGTCTTTGCTTTGGACGAAGGGTAGACCCATCTTGTGTAGATGAAGAACAAAAGCTTTGTAGTGGAAGAAGTTTTTGATACTAATCCATTTAATAAGAACATTCACATTTATTCACATTTTTAGATAAAATGAAAGGCGTTTTGAAGTCAGGCGATGATTGTTGCGATCCGTCTCCAGCCGAGGCCTGCGCTGTGTGATAAGGAGGGAGCTCGGCGCTGGAGCCGGGTGTCTGAAGCCTCTTTGAAGTGTCATCACTTGTGAGTGGCCACTAATTGTTACCATAGATCACATTTCACAAAGTGCTGAAATATCCGCAGCAGCTGCGCTCACACAGGGCCGAGCAGAAATAGCAGAACCCTCCATGTACACACTTCAAAAAATGACCAAGAAAATCGAGCTCTGATGTTGTTTTGGCCTTCATTACTGTGTTTTTGAAAACTTTTTTTTTTTTATGGACCTTTTAAAGTTTGTCACTTAAATCTTTAGGGCTATGGACATAATTTGTGGGTTTTCCATCTGTTACAGTAATTTCTGTGACTATTCTTCATCTGAATGGGGCTTCTGGAAATCCATGTGTTTACGTCATGTACGGCCTCGTTCAGATGAATGGATATTCCTTTCCTCTTCCTCCTCCTTTTTTTTGATGATGCCACACATGGCGTTTTGAACCCGTTTTTGGTCCCTTTTTAAGCAGTCCGTCCAAAAATGCATGCATTTTTTGAAAACGCATCCGTTTTTGACCAGTTTTAATTAAGATAATGCGATCCCACCGATCCCATCGGTGTTTCTATGGGGAATTTAATGCAAAACACAGGCGTCTCGTTCCCAATCGTTCCAGATCGCCCCCTGAGGGCACATTCACACGTTGTGCTTTGGTTGCGTTTTCATTGCGTTTTAAAATGCATTACAACAGCTAAGTGATTTGCCTAATTACATTACTATTCACATTTGTTAATGCATGCGTTTTGTAAACACAAATGTTAACAGTAATGTAATTAGGCAAATCACCTCTCCTCAGCTGTTGTAATGCGTTTTAAAGCGCAATGAAAACGTAACCAAAGCGCAACATGTGAACGCGCCCTCAGGGTTCAAATCGCCGGGGGCTCATTCCCGATCGAAGGCGTTACCATAGAAACGCCGATCGGGCTGCCCCGGTGGGTGCGGCTTTGTTTGTGTTGGTCCCTAATGGTTACGCGCACTTTTGTTGGACTGTGCACCGGTTTCGGGGCTAAAACAACTTTCACAGGTAAACGCATGCGTTTTTGTCCGTTTTTCTGAAATTGCGCAATGAAAACCGGACAAAAACGCATGCGTTTTCAGAAAACGCATGCGTTTTTAAAAAACGGATGCGTTTTTTAACGCATGCGTTTTTAACGATCTGAAAACGCACTTAGTAAAAACGGCCCAAAAACGGCCCAAAAACGCCATGTGTGTCTTCACCCTAAGGGTGTTGCCACACATGGCGTTTTGAACCCGTTTTTGGTCAGTTTTTAAGCAATCCGTTATCTTAATTAAAACTGGTCAAAAACGCATGCGTTTTTTTAAACGTACTGCTTAAAAATGGACCAAAAACGGATTCAAAACGCCATGTGTGGCATCACCCTAACACTGAGTTTACATAACAGCAATGTAGGCTTATTGTGCAGACTCAATTTGTTAATTTGTCAAAATTGTTAAGACGTGTGTTAACAAACACATGTGTTAATGTGATATTAACATATGCGTTAACATTGTAACACACTCGTTGTGTAAACTCATTGTTGACAGAAATATAATTAGACAAATCTGCTTTTCTTCTCAGCTGTTGTGTTGCATTTGAAACTGCATGCGTTAACGCCACGTGTGAAAGCGTCCTAAGGGTGAAGACACACATGGCGTTTTTGGGCCGTTTTTGGGCCGTTTTTACTAAGTGCGTTTTCAGATCGTTAAAAACGCATGCATTAAAAAACGCATCCGTTTTTTAAAAATGCATGCGTTTTTGTCCGGTTTTCCGAAATTGCGCAATGAAAAACGGACAAAAACGCATGCGTTTTCAAAAAACAGATGCGTTTTTTAACGCATGCGTTTTTAACTATCTGAAAACGCACTTAGTAAAAACGGCCCAAAAACGGCCCAAAAACGCCATGTGTGTCTTCACCCTTAGTTAAAAACGCATGCGTTAAAAAACGCATCCGTTTTTAAAAAATGCATGCGTTTTTTGAAAACACATGCGTTTTTGTCCATTTTTCCGAAATTGCGCAATGAAAAACGGACAAAAACGCATGTGTTTTCAAAAAACGCATGCGGTTTTTAAAAACGGATGCGTTTTTTAACGCATGCGTTTTTAACGATCTGAAAACGCACTTAGTAAAAACGGCCCAAAAACGCCATGTGTGTCTTCACCCTTAGAGGATGACACCCATCATACCTGAACTTCTGGATTTTTTAATGACTACAGCATTTGGCATAACGGGGATCTACTCTGCTCTACGTGACCCCATGATGTGATTTAGATCTGTGTTGCCGTTGAGCTCCCATGGCAACCAGGGCCTAACGTAGGGCCTGAAGCCTGCCATAATCCACTGCCAGTGTAGCCCTGTTCAAGACCATGTGGCTGAGCTGCAATACCCAATGTTGTCACTAGACGACTGTGGTGCTGTTTCAGAGAAAAATTAAAACTAGACCTATTTTCCTGAGCTCAGAAAACACCCTGAGGGCGCGTTCACACGTTGCGTTTTGACCTGCGTTTTCATTGCGTTTGAAACGCATATACAACAGCTGAGGAGAGGTGATTTGCCTAATTTCATCACTGTTAACGCATGCGTTAACAAAGCGTTAACACATGCGTTTTGTTAACACATGCGTTAACATTGCGTTTACAAACGTAAACGGTAATGTAATTAGGCAAATCACCTCTCATCAGCTGTTGTATATGCGTTTCAAACGCAATGCAAACGCGACCAAAACGCAACGTGTGAACGCGCCCTGAATACTGCGATCCCTCCCCCACCACATATTCCTGCATAGCTCGGCAGATTTGCCCGTTTTTCTGATATCACTTCTGCAAGCAATTAAACTAATTGCCTAATTTGATCTGCACTGAGCCAAACCTGGCAACCTCATTCACTGGGATGGAAAAGTGTTTCCGGATGGAATAATTACGTATGAGGGCGCGTTCACACGTTGCGTTTTGGTTGCGTTTTCATTGCGTTTGGAACGCATATACAACAGCTGATGTGAGGTAATTTGCCTAATTACATTACCGTTTACGTTAGTAAACGCAATGTTAACGCATGCGTTAACAAAACGCATGCGTTAACGCTTTGTTAACGCATGCGTAAACATCGCGTTTACGATGCGTTTTGTTAACGCATGCGTTAACAGTGATGAAATTAGGCAAATCACCTCTCCTCAGCTGTTGTATATGCGTTTCAAACGCAATGAAAACGCAGGTCAAAACGCAACGTGTGAACGCGCCCTGAGAGACGGGTAGAAGAATGAGCTCAGGAAAACTCCACTACACGTCCTACAAGCAAATCCAAGAGTAATAAGAGGAAAGTTATTACAGAGCAAGTGCCCCGGGGCAGAACTGTATGTGAGCGGGGGGCTTCTGCATTATAAGAACTTAGACTAAGACACACATGGCGTTTTTAGGCCGTTTTTAGTGCGCCGGCCTCAGGCTGTGGTCACAAGTGGCGTTTTGAACCCGCTTTTGGGCCAAAACTGCCTAAAAACGGGTTCAAAATGCTAACGTCTGCCACCCCCCAAACATATGCGTTTTTCAAAAATGGCCTCAAAACCGTGTCCTCAATGGCCTCAAAGTGTGTCTTTACGCTTAGGCTTATTTGAATTGGTGAACACTTGGTAGGTGAAAAATGTATAAGGCTGGCGCCCACCGGGGTGGACCCCGGCCCAATCGCATCAGCGTTTATATGAAAACGCCTGCGGTGGGCGCGGCTTTGTTTGCGTTTGCAAGCGCAGACAAAGCGCCACGTCTGACATCACCCTAAGGGTGAAGACACACATGGCGTTTTTGGGCCGTTTTTACTAAGTGCGTTTTCAGATCGTTAAAAACGCATGCGTTAAAAACCGCATCCGTTTTTTAAAAACGCATGCGTTTTTGTCCGTTTTTCATTGCGCAATTTCAGAAAAACGGACAAAAACGGATGCGTTTTCAAAAAACGCATGCGTTTTTAAAAAACGGATGCGTTTTTTAACGCATGCGTTTTTAACGATCTGAAAACGCAATTAGTAAAAACGGCCCAAAAACGCCATGTGTGTCTTCACCCTAAGGGCGCGTTCACACGTTGCGTTTTGGTTGCGTTTTCATTGCGTTTGAAACGCATATACAACAGCTGATGTGAGGTAATTTGACTAATTACATTACCGTTTACGTTTGTAAACGCAATGTTAACGCATGCGTTAACAAAACGCATGCGTTAATGCTTTGTTAACACATGCGTTAACATCGCGTTTACGATGCGTTTTGTAAACGGAAACGTTTACAGTGCTGTAATTAGGCAAATCACCTCTCCTCAGCTGTTGTATATGCGTTTCAAACGCAATGAAAACGCAGGTCAAAACGCAACGTGTGAACGCGCCCTAAGGGTGAAGACACACGTGGCGTTTTTAGGCTGTTTTTGGGCCGTTTTTAGTTAGTGCGTTTTCAGATAAACGTTTTTGAAAACGCATGCGTTTTTGACAGGTTTGACCAATTATCTTAATTCCAACTGGTCAATAACGCATGCATTTTCAAAAACGTTTATCTGAAAACGCACTAACTAAAAACGGCCCAAAAACGCCACGTGTGTCTTCACACGGAAAAAGTCATTTTTTCTGGCGCCGCCAGCTAATAAATAGGTCTGAGAGCAGAACATGTGGTGAGAGCGCCACAAAACTGGCGGAAACGCCATAGTAAATGTCCCACATTGTGTGAATGTGCCCTCAAGCGGAAGTGGATCAACTGCTTTAGGCACCTTATTACCAGTGATGTCGGATCATCACATCACGGCAATATATAATATAATAAATATTCCAGGTATAAGATTCTTTATCTACACATTTAGGGGGTCATTTATCATTGTACCGTTGGTGTTTTTGCTGCGTAATGGCTGTTTTGCGCCTATTTTGTACTTTTTTGGAAAGTTGTGTGTTGTTGCATCCTATTTGTCATTACATTGTGCCTCTTTACAGATGTTTGCGCCCGATTTATATGCTATTGCGCTTATATGGGCACAAAAAAACCCTGGATTTGACAGAGCCATACGACAAAGACAAATGAGGTGCAAAAAAATAGACTCGCAACAGGCGCAAAAAGAGCTCAGAGAAGGAGTAAATAAGGTAAATGACCCTCTTACATTTACCTCAGATCTCCACAGCAGATGTTTTCTGGGAGCGCGCGCCTTTACTGACACAGATGTCTGCGGCACCATGTTAACGTGAGGCGTTTGTATGTGTGACTTATGTGTGACATTCAACATCCCCCCTGGATCTGGTCCTTACGTTACAACTTTCTGAGCTGAAAGCGATTTCCTTTCCTTTCCTTGTAGCGAACAAGTTGTTCTAATCCATAAAACCTCGGCCTTTATTCTTGGTTTATAAATATTCCCCGCCTGTAATCCCACAAGTTATTTCTCCGGCTTATTACCGGATACTTACTGCAACTAATATTATATCGCAGAGGTGGTGCTGGTACCAGGGGTGGCACTCAGAGCCCTCTCTTTGGGCACCCAGGCCATCGCCCCAGCACACAGTTTGCTCAGCTGGAACTGTAGGAAGGGTGAGGGGACAGTGGGGAGAGGGTTGGATTATTATTAGAGATCCTGCTATGGGTTAGGGATTGGAGACGCTTTTAGGCCCCTGAAAGATGCTGCAATCAGAATCCAGTCCCGACTGCTCACTCCCTTCTCACACCTCACGGTAATTATTTGTTGGGCGCAGTGCCTCGTGGGCTCTTGTTTTTTACACTCTGCTCATCCAGCATCAGGGGATCATTCTGCACAATCGTGCTTTATCCCATTTCATTTCATGGCTGGATTACATGCAGGCTGAGTTTTTCGGCTATCTTCTGCGCACCAATACCCTATTGGTGTTATTACATGACTATTTTAGTGCATCTCACTCATTTGAGCTGTGAGTTGGTGTTGTGAGATTCGGGTTCGGATCACCCGACATTATCAGGTGTCGGGCTCCGTTTGATTACACATTTCATGGGTGCACTGGGGTGCATTCCTTTTTAAATGGTTTTATTTTTGTATTGTCTTGCTGATGTTGTCTTTTGTCCATCTTGTTTAATAAAGTGATTTTGCATTTTGCTACTTTACACATGCCTTTTTTTGTTCTTCTTGTGCAATCAGAATCTGGACTTTCCCTCCTTCTTTGAACAGTGTTGGTTTCCACAGATGCTGATATTGTTGAATGCCGGGGCTGTGAACGGAGCAGTAAGTTACCAATAATTGGCTTCTAAAGTGTGTGTTTTTTTTGGGTAGCAGTTACCTCACTGGATCTCTAAAAGGTTCACCATAGCTGATAGATTGAAAAACGATAGACAGATAGATAGATCTAACTGGGGTTATTTATTCATACGCCGCAAATGATGTATCGGGTGGGGACCTGTGTAGCGTTTGTTTCTATCCCAGGCCCCAGCGTAGAAGTAAACGCCACCCACGAATTTTCACGTATGAAAATTCGGTGGCTGCAGTGAGTGCTCAGGAGCAGGAACAGGAACGCCCCTCGCGACCCACTCCCTGCCGGCTGAGCCCACCCTCCGACTGGCCGCGTTTCCCTTCATGCCCCGGTGTGGAGGTGGCGGTTAGGGGAAAATAATCGCAAGTGCTTGCAATAAGCTAGCATTTGCGATTATTCCAGGGCTTCTACACCACTAATGTGGTGCAGAGGCCCTGATAAATATCCAATCATATATATGTCTTCTATCTATCTATCTATCTATCTATCTATCTATCTAAGCTCACGTAAAAGGCAGCACTCTGTAGATTGTGAAAAACGGGTGTATCTTTATTCCATAACTGCAACATTTCGGTGTATTGCACACCTTTTTCAAGCAAGTTTGCAATACACCAAAACGTTGCAGTTATGGAATAAAGATACACCCGTTTTTCACAATCTACGGAGTGCTGCCTTTTACCTGGACTTATCATTGAGACCCTTGCCAAAGGATCTACGGCTCTGCACCCACAAGGAACCTGTGCTGCTCCGATTCCTTCCCATTGTTTATCTATCTATCTCATACTTATCTATCTATCTATCTATCTATCTATCTATCTCATATCTATCTATCTATCTATCTCATATCTATCTATCTATCTATCTCATATCTATCTATCTATCTATCTAGAAAATGCAAAGTCCAAAGCAGCACAAGCCAGTAATTAGTAGTTGGTGCAACAGCCGATGATCCCTTGGCGTGGGTCCTTGATATACGTAGTGAAGAGGCAGCACTCAATGAATTGTAGAAAAGTGGTGAACTTTTATTCCATCACACAGCGACGTTTCGGTGCTAAAACCGCACCTTTCTCAAGCATAACAACAGTGAAACAGATCCAACTATTTAAGGACCAACAGCCCTGCTGATTGGTCAATCATTATGTGAAACAAAAGTTGATACAAAATCATACCTATCTATCTATCTATCTATCTATCTATCTATCTATCTATCTATCTATCTCATACTTATCTATCTATCTATCTATCTATCTATCTATCTATCTCATATCTATCTATCTATCTATCTATCTCATACTTATCTATCTATCTATCTATCTATCTCATATCTATCTATCTATCTATCTATCTCATATCTATCTATCTCATATCTATCTATCTCATATCTATCTATCTCATATCTATCTATCTCATATCTATCTATCTCATATCTATCTATCTCATATCTATCTATCTATCTATCTATCTCATACTTATCTATCTATCTATCTATCTATCTAATATCTATCTATCTATCTATCTATCTCATACTTATCTATCTATCTATCTCATACTTATCTATCTATCTATCTATCTATCTATCTATCTATCTATCTATCTCATACCTATCTATCTATCTCATTTCTATCTATCTATCCATCTATAAAATAAGAAAAAATAAGCAGGACTCCAGATGAATAGTGTGAAAAATTACTTTTTATTCCATTATCTCAAGGAATAAATCCACCACAGAGGTATTTTTCATACTATACATCTGTATAAGCTGCTTATTTATTCTATTATTTTTGTCTATCTTGGAAGGACCTGTTGCATGGTGTTATTGAGAGTGCAGCCACCATTACTACTATAATTCTTGCTGTGCTGTCTATCTGTAAAGCTTTTTTTTATGTTGAAAAACCCTCTGTTGCCATGCCCAAACATTAATATTTAACCCCTGTTCCCCCAGCGTTGCAGTCCCTCTATGCTCCTCTGTTTCCAAAGAATGTTCTATAGTTACAGTCCGTATATGATATACAGGGTCCCCTACTTAAGGACACATGATTTACAGACGAACCCTAGTTACAGACAGTGCTCTCTGCCCAATGTGACCTCTGGATGCTTTATTTTAGTCGCAGGCTGCAATAAATGTCAGCTGTAAGGGATCTGTAATGACATTTAATTGATAATCCTTGTTCCCATTACAGCAAAAAATTTTGAAAATCTGCCCCCCAAAACAATTTGCCTGAAGCTACAAATATACAGTTCCAACTTACATACAAATTCAACTTAAGAACAAAACTAAATAACCTATCTTGTACATAACCCGGAGACTACCTGTATATCACATTAGTATTTGGGAAAACATTATAGAATTTTCAATGATTTTAGTTACATAAAGTAGCTCATTACATGAATATTACACTCTGTGACATAGGAAACATCTCTTCTGCATCTGGGAACGCTTCATAGGATACAACTATATTCCTCATGTGGTTCTTTCTAGTCCTGACCATATTTCCCTCTCTTTTGATGTGGTCCATGGTCCTTATAGCCCCGGCCGTCTGGATAATGTTTTGTGGTAGATTTTTGTCCCTTTTCTATGTTCTATTAACCATTCTTTCCACTTTACCCAATTGTTAACATAAGACCTCGTGATTGGAGCATCTGTATTATGGATTTTCGTGTAAAACCTGTTAAAATATTAGACTGCAGCCCATAATATTTACTGGAGATGTAGGAAAATCCTTGTATAAGCCTTTTTATTTAGACTGTTTTATATATCTCTAATTAAAATGATGGTTGATGACACACGTTTTAGGTTTTTATCTCTTATAAGCTCCTCATTGTTATGGTTATCTTGAAGGTTTTCATTAATCTAAACCCACAGTCGGCCTTGGACAGAGTGAAATCTGTGGCCTTTGCTATTAATTACTGTTATATCCTCTGATGGCTTTACTTGTTTTTTTCCAGACAAGACAAAGGATGAATTCCACAACCTGAATATTGTTTAATGGTTGGTAATAAGAGATGCAGTTCCACTACTTTATATTATATTTATCCTTTGCATCAGGCATAACATCATTTTTAAACATACTGAAGCACAGGTATTGCTGTAATATATCTGAGATGGTGCCCCCTGCTGTTACAAACATGTTGTAGTGCCTCCTCTCCGGTTACATATGTGTGCCTCATCCTCAAGCAGTTGTGGCTCTTCCTCTTGCTGTTACATACTGGTCAAGGCTCTTCCTCTTGCTGTTACATACTTGTTGTGGCTCTTCCTATTGCTGTTACATACTGGTCAAGGCTCTTCCTCTTGCTGTTACATACTGGTCAAGGCTCTTCCTCTCGCAGTTACTTACTGGTTGTGGCTCTTCCTCTTGCTGATACATGCTGGTCAAGGCTCTTCCTCTTGCTGTTACATACTGGTCAAGGCTCTTCCTCTTGCTGTTACATACTTGTTGTGGCTCTTCCTCTTGCTGTTACTTATTTGTTGTGGCTCTTCCAATTGCAGTTACATAGTTGTTGTGGCTCTTTCTCTCGCAGTTACATACTGGTTGTGGCTCTTCCTCTCGCAGTTACATACTGGTTGTGGCTCTTCCTCTCGCAGTTACATACTGGTTGTGGCTCTTCCTCTCGCAGTTACATACTTGTTGTGGGTCTTCCTCTTGCTGTTACATACTGGTTGTGGCTCTTCCTCTTGCTGGTACTTCTTTTTTGTGACTCTTCCTCTTGCAGGTACTTTTTCGTTGTGGCTCTTCCTCTTGCTGTTACTTATTTGTTGTGGCTCTTCCTCTTGCTGTTACTTATTTGTTGTGGCTCTTCCTCTTGCTGTTACTTATTTGTTGTGGCTCTTCCTCTCGCAGTTACATACTTGTTGTGGCTCTTCCTCTTGCTGTTACTTATTTGTTGTGGCTCCTCCTCTTCCTCTAACTTACTATTTTGTGCAAGTCTTAGGGGACATTAAAATGTTAGGAAAGTTTGTTTTTCCTTAGATACTTATTTCTCCCATGTACATAATATGATCTATGTGAGATAGGACCTTCTTCATTGAGCACAAGGACTGTTTCGTGTCATTTCTCAGTGTTTAGGATACTCTTGTAACCACATTGTATTGAGTGTTTTGCTCAGCCGTGTTTGTGAAGCCGGACCTCGCCACCGCACTGTAGACAGGAGACGCTTCTCCCATCATAAGATCAGACTGTGACCGGCCAACCACAATGCAATGACAATACGGAGAAGGTAATTACAGCCCGGACTCTGCCAGAACTGCAATAACGAGGCGGATTTTGGGTTGTAGATTACATTCTCAGTTTAATTTGTGAAAGCAGCAAATGTATGTAAAGATGTTCTACAACACTTTTGATAGATGAAGAGATGAAAAGGCAGTAACACACTGCAATAATGTACGACACAGGCAGCATGTTATAGAGCAGGAGTAGCTGAGCAGATTGTACATAGTGTCCTAACTGCAGGCAGCATGTTATATAGCAGGAGTAGCTGAGCAGATTATACATAGTGTCCCATCTACAGGTAGCATGTTATAGAGCAGGAGGAGCTGAGCAGATTGTATATAGTGTCCTATCTGCAGGCAGCATGTTATAGAGCAGGAGGCGCTGAGCAGATTGTATATAGTGTCCTATCTGCAGGCAGCATGTTATAGAGCAGGAGGAGCTGAGCAGATTGTATATAGTGTCCTATCTGCAGGCAGCATGTTATAGAGCAGGAGCAGCTGAGCAGATTGTATATAGTGTCCTATCTGCAGGTAGCATGTTATAGAGCAAGAGCAGTAGAGCAGATTGTGCATATTGTCCTATCTGCAGACAGCATGTTATAGAGCAGAAGGTGCTGAGCAGATTGTATATAGTGTCCCATCTGCAGGCAGCATGTTATAGAGCAAGAGCAGTAGAGCAGATTGTGCATATTGTCCTATCTGCAGACAGCATGTTATAGAGCAGAAGGTGCTGAGCAGATTGTATATAGTGTCCCATCTACAGGCAGCATGTTATAGAGCAAGAGCAGTAGAGCAGATTGTACATAGTGTCCTACCTGCAGGCAGCATGTTATAGAGCAGGAGGAGCTGAGCAGATTGTACATAGTGTCCTATCTGCAGGCAGCATGTTATAGAGCAGGAGGAGCTGAGCAGATTGCAGGCTGACACCACGAGTCTATATCGCTGGTGCATATACCCGCCCTTTGCACCTGGATGCATTTCTTGTTGCTCCTCTTGGGATTATGGAGAGAAGATATTGGATGTGTTATCTGTAACCACTCTGCGTGTATAATCCTGATTTACCATAAGTAGCTGTTAGATGTTTCTGCGCTTCCATTATAGGAGACCCCCCTCCCTGCGCTATTAATGGCCGTGTACTACTATGTGCACTCTGCATTGTTATGCTGATGGTAAATGCAGTGTCTGGATTATTCATAATGATGCTTTTAGTACTGCAGTGTTTTTTATATGCAGGTTTAACCCTCTGTTATCCGTTCTGTGCGCGGCAGGTGTGGTTGTATTACTTTGTTGCATGCAGTTGCTTGGGTTGAGGTTGAAACATGTTTGCACAGCACTTGGATCCCATATACTCCATATACACCGTTTACACTAGCCTTATGCCTTCTGTTTATGATGGGGCCATGAATAGTTTGACAGATCCATGATTTACGGGTCACTAACTTAAAGGGAAGGCATCCCTAGATTTTACCCAATTAACCTACCACCCGCCACAGGTGAAATCTCAGTCGTATACCTTTGAAAATCTCCTCCAAAGTCATGTGACAGTGAGAAGAGAAGAGTCATATTTTAGCAGAGATGAGTCAACTTTGGGAAACATTACTTCCGCCACCCCTATCTTCTGCTCTGTAGAACCCAGAAGCACAGTGCTGATGTCATCTGAAAGATAACAATCTCATCTTTCAGATCGCAAAATGTGAATCTTCTCTGCTCGTTGTCACATGAGCTTAGAGGTAATTCTCTTTTTTTTATAGGTAAACCAGTGAGACATTTCATACCCTACCTGAGGGGACTAGTAATTTAATTGGGTAAACTCTATCGACAGAGTCCCTTTAAGACTTTAATAACTCCAGGGCTGCTCATACTGTTAAAAAAATACCAAAAATCTTGGCGGAAATCCCCTTGAAGAATTCAAGAATGAGCATATTTCTACATTGGACATCCACATATTATGGTGTAGGGTGCCCCCTTGTCTCCAGATTGTGGGGTCTTTTGGCCCTATCCTGCCTAGAAAGTTGGCCACCGCATCCAGGCAGAGTTAATGCCGAGGTGGTTGACGGTGTCCAGGGCTCTCCATATCTTGGGTACACCCAGTATAGACCCTTGCCAAAAAGGCTTTAGAGTCTCGAAGGCCTCCATGGACTTGTTCTCATGTGACCTATGCAGCATTGTGTAGACCTGAAATCACCCGACAGACTCCTTTTAAAAGTCCAACCCTGTACTTCTCCTTCTTGGCATCTCTTACGCCCATAATTTGCTCCGTACCAGCCATCTCATGTGGTTTCAGACCAAACGTATCCCAGCAACTCTGCGCAAAACATCGGCTAAGGAAATGAGACATTTTTGGTTAACCATAGTATTCCTTTATAAAATATATATAATAAACTTGTGATGACTATATATAACTCTGTCCATTATATTTTGTAGGTTGAACGTTGGATGGTTTGTTCTCTTGGATCAGACTCTGGATCTTTTGTGAGTTGTGGGATCTTTGGATGTTTTCTCCATGTGGCCTTCTTCCTATGACTCTTGAGTTGTCTTGTTTTCGTTGGTTTCGTTGGGTTCTCCCGAGTATCAGAATGTGATGCTACCTCAAGGTTCGTAATGGCTCTTCTCAAATTCAATTCTTCATCCATGAACCATCAACTGGTGCCTATGCACCTCATATCTTTCCCATGATGGTCCAATTATTCGCTGCTTACAATGCCGATCACTCAGGAGAATGCTGCGTTTCATCTGACTCTTCTACATCAATGGCTCAAGGACAACCTCAAGGCAAGAGAAGATGGACCAGAGGAAGTCTTGTATGTGGCGGCCATCCAGAAACTCAAAGAATACATCCAGCTCAACTTTAACTTGGAGGAGGCGATGTCCACCAGGTACCAAAGCTCCTTAGATGTGGAGATCTGCACTGCTTATCTCACCAGAGATGGAGAGGAGGACATGGTCCTTGGTCTGAATTTTGGAAACATTCCGATATTTGGCCACTGTGGGGAAAAGAGGAGAGGAAGTAAGAAAAGGAAGGTGCAGAATGGTCCGGTGCTCGATGTCGGATGTATATGGATTACGGATTTGAAAAAGCAGAGTCCGGCCGCCAGGAGCGGGAGGATAAAGCTACGGGATGAGGTCTTGTCCTTGAATGGTCAACTGATGGTTGGTGTTGATGTCACTGGTGCCAGGTAATGTTATTGCTATGCGTTTATTGAACAGTTACTAGGGATTCGTCAGCAGGTGTGAACATACAGACTGCAGTCAGTGTTATGTATTGTCCCTGGAGAGATGTGAAATCATAACTTTGTGTTGTTAGTAGCAGCAGGACTGTGAAATATGAATTTTTTTCTCCATGATTATAGCTGCTACTAATATACTAAGCAAAGTTTAAGTTACACACCTCTACAGGGACGATACCTTACACTGGCTGCAGAGAGCACTGAGCACAGAAGTGTGGGGACACCCCTGCCCCCTTACCAGTGAACTTATAGAAACTACATTCCTGGAATATAAATTCATATATCATGGTTCTGCTGCTACCAAGAAAACAAAGGTATGACCACACATTGGTCCCGGGACAATATGTAACATTGGCTGCAGAGAGCACTGAGCTGACAGTACATAACACCGACTGGGGAGAGCACAGAGCACAGCAGTGTGAGGACACACCTACAGTGCACTTGGAGAATCTACAATTCTGCAATGCAAATCCATATATCACAGTCCTGCTGCTACTAACATATACAATGGAATGATTACACATATCTTCAGGGATGATACTGAGAACTACCTGCAGTCTGCATGGTTACACCTGCTGACAGGTTCCTTTTTAATATGAAGAATTATTATTGCTGTGTCAGTACAGGTGGGGCAGGTATTGTTTATCTGGGTTACTTTTTCTGACATTTACAGTTTTTTTTTTTTACCATTTATATCGATCCTACGAAAAATTCTAAATAGTCACATTTTTTTTCCAGTAGTTATTTTCTTACAGATTTACACTCAACAAAGTTGCTATGTTTCCTCTTTTGGCTTGTTGTAAAGTTGTTGCAATTCTAACAAGCAAATGAGTGTTTCCATTCACTGAGAGCAAGCAGAGTTCTTACAGCAGACAGATGTGGTTACAATAATGTAATGGAGTCTGCAGGAATAATCCGTGCAGCGGAGGCCTCGGGTATCTTGAGGTTTCTGTCTCTTTAAATTTTCTCTCCTGGATTGTAATATTTCGTTCTTGTTAAATAATGACTTTCCATGGAGCGGCTCGGACTGGTGTTTGTTTAAGGCATGAGGTAAGTTAATTGTGTTGCCCTTAGCTTTTTGGCATTGGTCCTGGCCCCTCGGACCACCCTGGTACTCGCAGTGTGATGGACCTGCCTGCGCTGGAAAGCACCGGGGCTTTTATTTCATTAGGTTATTGGGCCGCTGCCATACGGTTCTGGTTTAGGGTTTAACCACCTTACTAAGTGTATAATAACCTGCAGACAAAGAGGGTCTATTCCCCCCCCCCTATGTATCGCCCTCGTAAAGAGGCTTTCCTGGGAAATCACTGAATTACTGGCGCTTAGGGGCAGCCTTATGTCATGGAATCGGCAGATTTTAAGGGGGGTGGGGGGGTTTGTAGTACTACGGCTGCTCCTATCAGCGCCAACTTTTACATAGAGTAGTGACTATATGACCAATATAAGACATATTGGGGTCCTCCATCGGTGACTGCAAACTCCCATGATGCATAAAGTAATGTCTTTTTCAAATCTGTTGCTCCTGGCCACCAGCAGGGGGCTCCAGTGTGTAATGGTGGCAGATGTCTCAGGCACTGGAACTTACTGTGACTACTCTCCGTCCTGCCTATACTAGTGCTAAGCAAGGAAAGCAGGTGCCCTGACTGCCCACTATTGGTTGCACAAACATTCGGTAACTTTATGAGACCATCACATCTTACCCAAGATATCTAAGGCACCTCCCCCCCCATGGTAAGGTGCCTGAGCAATAAGGTTCCTAAGTGTCTAGAGTCCATGTTTGACCTCTGTTATCTTACTCTTAACCTGCTCCATACTACCTGAACTCTGAGCCACCTGTGACCTGGACATTGCTCTCTACTTGCCCTGACCTTGGCTTGTCAGCTGACCATGTATTCCTGAGCATCACTTGACCCACATGGTTACGCAGCAACCTGGGAGTCCCCTATAGGGAAGGCACCACCTAGTGACTCTTTAAACTGAGCCCTTCGATGCATTAGGAGGTACAGTTACATCGTAGTGTGGTAAGGGATGTATGGGCTGAGCCTTCTCCATGCAAGACAGGAGCCTCTCTGGGGGTACCATGGCTGTAATCCGGCACAATATGTTGTAACCAATAAGCCGCATAAGTAATCAGACCTCCTAGGGGTCTAACACCATAGTGGGCATGTAATTTTTTTTTTTTTTTTTTTCAAACTTAAAATTACCCCTAGAAAATAAATAAAATAATAAGTATATTTTCAATATTAAAATCTAAAAATAAGTATCCCATCCAGCGATCCAGCAAAGTCATCAATTTTTTTTTACTATATCAAAATGTAATAAAACACATTTAAATTTTGTATCTTAATGGTGGGACCGATCCAAAGAATAAAGGGGAGGAGTCATTAGGAGCGGACAGTGAAAGCCATAATAACAGAGCCCTCAAGAAAATGGCGCAAAAGTGTCTTTTTCTTGTTACTTTTAATTTGGATTTTTTTTCCAGCTTCCCAGTACATTGCAGGGAACATTTTAATACTTATACTAGGGAATAGAATATTGTATGCATAAAAAAATCCCTCATACAGCTCTGTTAAAGGAAATCATCCATCATTATATAAACCAGGGACATTACTAATAGATGCAGACACCGGGACTGTGGTAATCTTCTTATATGTGTTATCCTTCCTTCTAAAATCTACTTTTATAATTATGCTAATGAGTCAGAATGGCTCAGGGTGTGTGTGTGTATTAGATTCACAGGCTGTTACACTGTGCAGGAGCATTCCCTCTCTCACTGTGTGAGATTACAGCAGGCAGGGGGAGTGCTGAGGGAGTAGGGGAGAAGGGGGAGACAGTGTAACAGCCTGTGAAGCTGTAACAACCACCAGATCCCTTCAGGCTCATCAGCATAATTTTAAAAGTTGATTTTTAGAAGGAAGGAGGCCAAAGATAAGAAATATAAGAAGATTCCCACAGTCACGGTGCCTGGATCTATGAGTAAGTGATTTCCTTTAAAGTAAAAATAAAAAAAGTTTTGGAAGTGGGGAGCTAAAAAAAGAACGCTGCGGCAATGACAAGGGGTTAATATGTTGTGATTTGCCTTTTTATGACTTCTGGGATCCCCACTTTTCCCACACCAGGCGGATGTAGTATTTTTTGCCACGTTTTTACGATTTATTTTTTCTGTCCTGGCCTGTGCCATAATTCTATGTTGCCGTAGTCTGTGGTGAATTTATGTAGAATTTTCGGTGGTGATTTAGAGGGAATCTTGTATAAACACCGCAGATAACAATTCTGGGAATGATCGCCGCCTGCCTGGATATTGTGTCTTGTGATGTTCCTGAGATATTTCCTGAATGATGTTTCTTATAAACATTGTTATCTGGGGGTCACACCACAATGGCCGACATGGGGACAGGGCACAGTATACAGTACATGTATACACTGCTCAGCCACGTGTATGGACGAGTCCTGCGCAGAAGATAGCAGCAGCAGGAGATTGCCGGTGTAAAGTAACAAGTAAAAAGTTGCTTTTATTGTAGAAAAGTCATACAAAGTTATGGCTTCTGCATAGATTGAAGTAAAAACCTTACTAAGACCCAGACCTGGTGTTATTTTGGGGTTAATCCTACATTTCCAGCAGTGTGATGCTGCCCCCTGGTGGTCCAACCTCTTTAGTTGTATTAATTGGGTTCCATAAAAATTGACTTTTCAAAAACTTTTTCACAAACTTAACTGATGGTGGATGTGTCCTCGTAAGAAGTTCCTTAAGGACTTCATTTATTATAACGCTATATCCTGTCATCGTAGAAATATTGAGTTATAAAAGTTATGCAAATTACCATTGGATACTCAGGTTAAGTCACCCGAGCACCTCAGGAAACCCCATATTTTAATTTATGTATTCCCCCCACCCCCCGAGCGCATGGATACATCACGATAGCTCTTCAGAATTCTAGAATTTTGATTGTTGTTGTCCAGTTTTACGATACTGGATACCGATACGATACTTTCAAGAAAAGCAAAAAAGTATTGTCTGGATTCAGTGATTTTGGTTTGGGGGCGGGGCTCAGCCCAATCGCATATGCGTTTCCAATGAAACAGATGCGATTGGTAACGATCAAGGTGAAGGTTGTCCTGGTAATATAAAATGTAGAATTTATTTTGCGTCTTATACATTTTTATTAATTGAATTTAACTATTAATGATAATAAAAATAATAAAAAAAGATAAAGTAGATCCATCTCTATCTACCAGTGCAATTGAGCTTGTGTTACATTGTAACCCTATGGAAACTGTAGCGAGGAAATAATCCTCCCAGTGACAAGCAGTCTAGTGGGTAGAAGATCTGTCCTGTATCTCTATGGCAGGTGGAGTGTGGAGGTTGTGAGTGCAAATCCCGGGATAAGCAAAATATTATTTAATTGAATAACATGAAATGATTTAGAACCTTGTGTCGGGGGAAGCCCTGGGAGATGTAGAAACACCATATATGGACAGATGAGGATATTTTCCTGATGACTTGGTCCCTTGTCTTTAACCCAACACCTCTAAACAGAGGGTTCCTCGACCAGCCACATCTATACAAAGGATTCCCCGACCAGCCACATCTATACAAAGGATTCCCTGCCCAATGTCTGCTCTGGGGAAGCCCTGGGAGATGTAGAGACACCATTTATGTACAGATGGGGATATTTCCCCGATGACGTGCTTATAAGCTGACACATCTACACAAAGGTTTCCCCGACCCGATACATCTATACAAAGAATTCCCTGACCCAATATATCTATACAAAGAATTCCCTGACCCAATATATCTATACAAAGAATTCCCTGACCCGATATATCTATACAAAGAATTCCCTGACCCGATATATCTATACAAAGAATTCCCTGACCCAGTATATATATACAAAGGATTCCCTGACCCGATACATCTATGCAAAGGATGCATCTATGCAAATGAAGTTTCTATCTCACCCCAAGTGCTTTATTCCCATCTGTGTAGGTCAGTACTTATGTGATGGAGGGCTGCTGGGGATGGAAGTAAGTTGCTATTTCACCTCAAGTGATTTATATGATCCTGCAGCAGATTCTCCTCTACTTCTTAAGTTTTTGAATTTCATAAAAGTCAATAGTTTCCTTTGAAAAATTAAAAAAATGTATGGCTCTTGAAAGTCGAAAGATGAGCACGGTCATGAAGGGGCCAAAGTTGCGGTTAGGCTAATGATAGGTCGAGAAGTAAACCTTAGTTTATTAATGCGCTATTAAAAGTATCCTCTAGGGGGCAGTATATCACAATGTATTCGACTCCCACTTTACTCGTTTCTTGAGAAGCTTTTCCTCACGAAGCAAACAACGCGTTGTCCCTGTCGCTCTGTGTCATCCTGACCTGATTTTCTGCAGATTCCCGAGACAAATCCATTTCTGTGAGACACAAAGCGCTAAAATCCTATGATGTAACCCCTGCTAGCGGCTCATTGTTCTGGAGCACGGAGCTAATCCTGTATCCTGCGCCCCGCTATTGTTATCCGGAGTAATTTCCCTGTATATCTGATTCATTCCCACTAGTAATGTGCACAGAAAGTATGTGAACCCTGACTATGGGGCGGTTTTTAGGAAGTGGATTGTTCCCAGGCCGAGGTAATATAAGGGGAAGTTTATTTTCCTGTTTTGGGCCAATATAATTGAATTGACCTGAATGGGATTATATATATATACAGGCGGTCCCCTACTTAAGGACACCCGACTTACAGACAACCCATAGTTACAGACGGACCCCTCTGCCCACTGTGACCTCTGGTGAAGCTCTCTGGATGCTTTACTATAGTCCCAGACTGCAATGGTCAGCTGTAAGATGCCTGTAATGAAGCTTTATTGATAATTCTTGGGCCAATTACACCAAAAATTTCGAAACTCCAATTGTCACTGGGGCAAAAGAAAAAAGATTGTCTAGAACTTCCATTATAAAATATACAGTTTCGACTTACATACAAATTCAACTTAAGAACAAACCTCCAGACCCTATCTTGTATGTAACCCGGGGACTGCCTGTACATATAATACAAGGCAAAAGGAAACAGACACCTGAATATAAGAAAAGCAGACTTAGCATCAGAGTATAGGAAGCAATACGGAGAGCAGCGGCGCTACATCGGCACCACTTATCTCCTGGCAGAGGGGATCTACTCCAACACCTCAGCTCTGTGTCCAGAAAATACCTCTATAATGGCAGCTTAGATACAGCAGCACAGCTCTGTGTCTGGTAGATACCTCTAAAATGTTAGCTTAGATACAGTAGCTCAGCTCTGTGTCCTGTAGATATCTCTATAATGGCAGCTTAGATACAATAGTTCAGCTCTTTGTCTGGTAGATACCTCTATAATGGCAGCTTAGATACAGAAGCTCAGCTCTGTGTCCGGTAGATACCTCTATAATGTCAGCTTAGATACAGCAGCTCAGCTCTGTGTCCTGTAGATGCCTCTATAATGGCAGCTTAGATACAGTAGCTCAGCTCTGTGTCCTGTAGATGCCTCTATAATGGCAGCTTAGATACAGTAGCTCAGCTCTGTGTCCTGTAGATATCTCAATAATGGCAGCTTAGATACAGTAGCTCAGCTCTGTGTCCTGTAGATGCCTCTATAATGGCAGCTTAGATACAGTAGCTCAGCTCTGTGTCCTGTAGATATCTCTATAATGACAGCTTAGATACAGTAGCTCAGCTCTGTGTCCTGTAGATATCTCTATAATGGCAGCTTAGATACAGTAGCTCATCTCTGTGTCTTGTAGATACCTCTATAATGTCAGCTTAGATACAGTAGCTCAGCTCTGTGTCCTGTAGATGCCTCTATAATGGCAGCTTAGATACAGTAGCTCAGCTCTGTGTCCTGTAGATGCCTCTATAATGGCAGCTTAGATACAGTAGCTCAGCTCTGTGTCCTGTAGATATCTCAATAATGGCAGCTTAGATACAGTAGCTCAGCTCTGTGTCCTGTAGATGCCTCTATAATGGCAGCTTAGATACAGTAGCTCAGCTCTGTGTCCTGTAGATATCTCTATAATGACAGCTTAGATACAGTAGCTCAGCTCTGTGTCCTGTAGATATCTCTATAATGGCAGCTTAGATACAGTAGCTCATCTCTGTGTCTTGTAGATACCTCTATAATGGCAGCTTAGATACAATAGCCCAGCTCTGTGTCTGGTAGATGTACACAGTGTACAATGTTTCAGCTCTTTGAACAGTAAATTCCTCTGTAACACTGATTAGATACATGTTGTACACAGAGCAGCGGTTCAGCTATTGCCGGAATATTGTAAATCTCAGTGCAGGGAGCAGGAAGAAATTCATTATACTTATTATACTTACACCACATAGAGGAGGAGCAGTGTACACTTACACCACACAGAGGAGGAGCGGCGTACACTTACACCACACAGAGGAGGAGCAGTGTACACTTACACCACACAGAGGAGGAGCAGTGTACACTTACACCACACAGAGGAGGAGCGGCGTACACTTACACCACACAGAGGAGGAGCGGTGTACACTTACACCACACAGAGGAGGAGCAGTGTACACTTACACCACACAGAGGAGGAGCGGTGTACACTTACACCACACAGAGGAGGAGCGGTGTACACTTACACCACACAGAGGAGGAGCAGTGTACACTTACACCACACAGAGGAGGAGCAGTGTACACTTACACCACACAGAGGAGGAGCGGCGTACACTTACACCACACAGAGGAGGAGCGGTGTACACTTACACCACACAGAGGAGGAGCAGTGTACACTTACACCACACAGAGGAGGAGCGGTGTACACTTACACCACACAGAGGAGGAGCGGTGTACACTTACACCACACAGAGGAGGAGCGGCGTACACTTACACCACACAGAGGAGGAGCGGTGTACACTTACACCACACAGAGGAGGAGCAGTGTACACTTACACCACACAGAGGAGGAGCGGTGTACACTTACACCACACAGAGGAGGAGCGGTGTACACTTACACCACACAGAGGAGGAGCGGTGTACACTTACACCACACAGAGGAGGAGCGGCGTACACTTACACCACACAGAGGAGGAGCGGCGTACACTTACACCACACAGAGGAGGAGCGGCGTACACTTACACCACACAGAGGAGGAGCGGTGTACACTTACACCACACAGAGGAGGAGCGGTGTACACTTACACCACACAGAGGAGGAGCGGTGTACACTTACACCACACAGAGGAGGAGCGGTGTACACTTACACCACACAGAGGAGGAGCGGTGTACACTTACACCACACAGAGGAGGAGCGGCGTACACTTACACCACATAGAGGAGGAGCGGTGTACACTTACACCACACAGAGGAGGAGCGGTGTACACTTACACCACACAGAGGAGGAGCGGTGTACACTTACACCACACAGAGGAGGAGCGGTGTACACTTACACCACACAGAGGAGGAGCGGCGTACACTTACACCACACAGAGGAGGAGCGGTGTACACTTACACCACACAGAGGAGGAGCGGTGTACACTTACACCACACAGAGGAGGAGCGGCGTACACTTACACCACACAGAGGAGGAGCAGTGTACACTTACACCACACAGAGGAGGAGCAGCGTACACTACGCCAAATTTTATGCCTAAATTATTAAATGTTCTGTTGTTTTCTTCAATTAAAGTTTTGAGGAAATTGTTGGAAATGTATCCATACACACAAATCTGTATCTCAAAAATGCAAAAAAATGACCAAATGTTCAAAATTCCGCAAATCTTCTGTGCAAAAGGTAACATTTCCCAATATAGGCAGTCCCCGGGTTACGTACAAGATGGGGTCCGGAGGTTTGTTCTTAAGTTGAATTTGTATGTAAGTGGAAACTGTATATTTTATTATTGTAGATCCAGAGAAAAAAAAAAAATTGGCCCCAGTGACAATTGGAGTTTAAACATTTTTTGCTGTAATGGGACCAAGGATTATCAATAAAGCTTCAGTACAGACACCTTACAGCTGATCAGTGCAGTCTGGGACTATAGTAAAGCATTCAGAAAGCTTCACCAGAGGTCAGAGGGGTCTGTCTGTAACTATGGGTTGTCTGTAAGTCGGGTGTCCTTAAGTAGGGGACCGCCTGTATGTAAAAATGCCTATGACTGAGGAGTACACTGCGCGCCGTGATATCTGCTCTCACATCCCTCCCAGTGTTCCCAGTTACAATGGTGGTGGTGTGTTTTGCCTGTCATGTGTAATGAAACACAGAGTATCCAGATCTTTCGTCCAGTCTAGAGGGGATTGGAGTTAAGTGAAATGTTTTAAGGACACATCCGGTAACCAGGGACCTAAAATCAAAATAAGTGGTGGTGGATGGATATATTTATGTTGGACGCTCAACTCCCCTCCCCCTTCACTGCCTGTTCCTTACTGACAGTAATAATGAATGGAGAACATCATCATGCAATTTTAGGCTGTTTAAGAGGTCTACATTAGAACCTGCCAGATCCCATCAGTTGGGTCTATGGGATGCCTGTAGTGTCCACTGTATGAATGGGGGCTTCCTTAAGAGCAGAAGGTTCTTCAGTTTGTTTCTCTAGAGCAGAGATCCAACATTTCCTCAAGAGCAAAGGGTCCTTCAGAGCTGAAGGTCCTCCTGCTCGGAAGATCTGAAGTTCCCCCAGAGTCTTCCAAACAAAAGGGACCCCTAATTTCTCTGGAGCGGAGGCTCGGCCTGGGTTCTGTGGAGCGGAGGCTCTGCCTGGGTTCTGTGGAGCGGAGGCTCGGCCTGGGTTCTGTGGAGCGGAGGCTCGGCCTGGGTTCTCTGGAGCGGAGGCTCGGCCTGGGTTCTCTGGAGCGGAGGCTCGGCCTGGGTTCTCTGGAGCGGAGGCTCGGCCTGGGTTCTCTGGAGCGGAGGCTCGGCCTGGGTTCTGTGGAGCGGAGGCTCGGCCTGGGTTCTGTGGAGCGGAGGCTCGGCCTGGGTTCTGTGGAGCTGAGGCTCGGCCTGGGTTCTGTGGAGCGGAGGCTCGGCCTGGGTTCTGTGGAGCGGAGGCTCGGCCTGGGTTCTGTGGAGCGGAGGCTCGGCCTGGGTTCTGTGGAGCGGAGGCTCGGCCTGGGTTCTGTGGAGCGGAGGCTCGGCCTGGGTTCTGTGGAGCGGAGGCTCGGCCTGGGTTCTGTGGAGCGGAGGCTCGGCCTGGGTTCTGTGGAGCGGAGGCTCGGCCTGGGTTCTGTGGAGCGGAGGCTCGGCCTGGGTTCTGTGGAGCGGAGGCTCGGCCTGGGTTCTGTGGAGCGGAGGCTCGGCCTGGGTTCTGTGGAGCGGAGGCTCGGCCTGGGTTCTGTGGAGCGGAGGCTCGGCCTGGGTTCTGTGGAGCGGAGGCTCGTCTGTTTTTTTCGGAGCAGGTGTATGATGACGGTCTCAGTTACTACTTCTTAGTCTTTTTTTTTTTGTCTCATTTTGCCTTTTTGGGCAGTTTTAAAAAGGTTAATTAGTATGGACTATCCCTTTAAACAGCCAGAGCTACCATATCTTAGAACTTACATAATACATACATGACATACATTTTCACGTGCAGAATACGAGTTAACGTCTTACAGCTTCATCCTCAGAGGGGTTTAAATATTCATTAAGTTAAGCACTTTCCCATTTAACTTGATGATCGTCATTTGCCTGAACGAGTCTACAGCGAAGATGAGCAAAGATTTTTTCCCTTAGAAGCTCCTTCAGCTTGGGAGGTTTTGTGATGATGTGATGCTACTGTGAATCTTCTCTACATCCAGGGATCAATTTCTGATAAAAGAAGATTTAATAGTGTAAGATATGTCATTTATGGATGATTGCTATGGGCAACAATGTAAAATTTACTTTAGACAGTTACATAATACTTCCCCATTGGCTTCTATTGGAGAATGTGAGCATGCTCAGTGACCTGTGCTGAGATCTCAGCGCAGGGAGGTGGAAGGAATAGGACTGTATTCATAACCTATGGTAATCGGTTTATTCGGTGTTATCTATAAGTGATGCCTGTCTGTTACGATAATATTAATAAAAAGTGATCTCTACAAAACAGGAAGTGTCAGCCTATTGTATGGTTTAGTAGTAAGTGCACAGAGACACAGATGACTTTATCACCTTGGTTAATCCTGTGTTATAGAAGTTTATATAAATTAATACTAGAGTTGTAATGCTGCCTATGATGGTAATGAGATGTCTGCTGAGAAGTGATCTCTACAGAACAGGAACACAACGGTATCAGAATCACAGCTGATCGCATTTCTATAGTAATTCCTATAAATCCTAACTAGTGCATAAAGCTGCAATCCATATTAAAATAATTACAGGATGAGTATTTACTGTGGAGCCCATTGTATAAGCACATCTGGACAATGTTTGTATGAGAATCCTGTAGGTTTTAGGCTACAGATGTTATGTCTTGGCCCAAATATCTTTGACAGTCTTGTCTTGCAATATGTCTTCATGTTTCTTTCATTTGGTCCTTAAAGTGCATCTTAACTCAGATGTTAAAAGACTGGATGTTCTGTATTTTCTCTCAGGGTAGACCAGGGTCACTTGTTAATTCTTACAACTTTAGGCTGCAATGTATCAAAGTTACTTCAGCCATTACTATCATTTAGTCACTTTAGGTTCCATAGAGAACTTTTGGTCTTGCTCTGTTCCCCTGTCTCTTTTTCCATCTACTCTTCTATTTCTCCTTTCCATGCTGGGATTTCCTGCTGTGAGAGGGGATGCACAGCAGGTTTAGTTCACAGTGTAGACCCTAAACTACAGGTTTATAAATTTGCTAAGATGAAGTTTTTTGACCTTTTTACTAGAGTTCTGTATAAAGACAAACCCACCCTTATCCTTCCCATTTCATTTTCTCCAGCTTCACTTCCTGTACAAGTAAGAAAATAATGATTGAAACCTGACTTAAATTAAATTATAATTGGGTATTGGAGAGGGGAAAATATTTCCACTGAAATTGGTGCTAGAATTTCCTTCAAGGAGATGGGAAGAAAAAGCTGAAATTGTACTGAATTTCTTTCTACGAAAGGTGGAGATAGAGCTGCTTATTTCACAGCTTGCAACTTTAAATGGTGCTGGGATTTCCTGCTGTGGGAGAGCAAGAGGGAGCTGCTTATTTTACACATTGAAGCTTAATGGTGCTGGGATTTTTTTTTGTTGCTGTTATAGGGAAGATAGAGCTGCTTAATTCACAACTTGAAGATTGAAATGCTCCTGAGATTTTTACTATGAGAGGGGAGGAGACTTATTTTATATATTGTAGCTTGAAATGGTGCTTGGCTTTCCTATTAGGAGAGAAGAAGTGCTGCTTAGTTCACAGCTTGTAGCTTTAAATGCTGCTAGGATTTCCTGCTGGGTGAGGGGAACAATGAGAAGTTTATTTAAATGCCGATATGAGTGGTGCTGGGAGAGCGGAAGAGAAGGAAGCATGGTGGCTCCGTGGTTAGCACTACAGCCTTGCAGCGCTGTGGTCCTGGGCTCAAGTCCCATCCAGGTCAACCTCTGCAAAGAGTTTGTATGTTTTCCCGTGTTTGTGTGGGATTCCTCCGGGTCCTCCAGTTTCCTCCCACACTCCAAAACATACAGGTCCGTTGATTGGATTGTGATCCCCATTGGGGACTGGGACTGATTTGGCGAACTCTGTGCAGCGCTGCGTAATCTATGTGCACTATAAATAAAGGAATTATTATTATTATTATTATTATTATTAAATGCAAGCTTTATTGGGCTTGGTTTGTGTCTATTTTTTACAACTTGGCTTTTTGTTTGTTCTGTAAAGAGCTTCCTTCCCCAGTCCTGAGAAATTACCTGTTTCAAGCTTTCTTTTGGTCATGTCTCTCATTACGGCTTTTTTCTAGATGGACCATATAATCTCGCCGCTTTCCTTTACACTGTGTTTTCGCGGATGGTTAATGTTTATTTTTTTTATAACTCGTTGGAATGTTGAGGAATTTTCAGAACAAAGGTTACAAACCACGAGATTGAAGGGGAACGCTGGAAGGCACTAAATATATAGAGATCTTCAGTCTAGAGAATTACAGCCTTGACTGTGACCGGCCTTGTATGTACAGATGCATCTCATCTGTGTCACCAATTTTATTTTTGATTTGTTAAACCCAGATAACAATATGGATAAACTGTGACATCATCTATTGTCAGTAGTGATGTAATGATGGGTCAGTGTTATCTATATAGAGGTCATTGTACAGGGAGGAGGAGGAGATAAGCTGTGACATTATCTATTGTCAGTAGTGATGTAATGATGGGTCAGTGTTATCTATATAGAGGTCATTGTACAGGGAGGGGGTAAGCTGTGACATCATCTATTGTCAGTATTGATGTAATGATGGGTCAGTGTAATCTATATAGAGGTCATTGTACAGGGAGGGGGAGGAGATAAGCTGTGACATCATCTATTGTCAGTAGTGATGTAATGATGGGTCAGTGTTATCTATATAGAGGTCATTGTACAGGGAGGGGGAGGAGATAAGCTGTGACATCATCTATTGTCAGTAGTGATGTAATGATGGGTCAGTGTTATCTATATAGAGGTCATTGTACAGGGAGGAGGAGGAGATAAGCTGTGACATCATCTATTGTCAGTAGTGATGTAATGATGGGTCAGTGTTATCTATATAGAGGTCATTGTACAGGGAGGGGGAGGAGATAAGCTGTGACATCATCTATTGTCAGTAGTGATGTAATGATGGGTCAGTGTTATCTATATAGAGGTCATTGTACAGGGAGGGGGAGGAGATAAGCTGTGACATCATCTATTGTCAGTAGTGATGTAATAATGGGTCAGTGTTATCTATATAGAGGTCATTGTACAGGGAGGGGATAAGCTGTGACATCATCTATTGTCAGTATTGATGTAATGATGGGTCAGTGTAATCTATATAGAGGTCATTGTACAGGGAGGGGGAGGAGATAAGCTGTGACATCATCTATTGTCAGTAGTGATGTAATGATGGGTCAGTGTTATCTATATAGAGGTCATTGTACAGGGAGTGGGAGGAGATAAGCTGTGACATCATCTATTGTCAGTAGTGATGTAATGATGGGTCAGTGTTATCTATATAGAGGTCATTGTACAGGGAGGAGGAGGAGATAAGCTGTGACATCATCTATTGTCAGTATTGATGTAATGATGGGTCAGTGTAATCTATATAGAGGTCATTGTACAGGGAGGGGGAGGAGATAAGCTGTGACATTATCTATTGTCAGTAGTGATGTAATGATGGGTCAGTGTTATCTATATAGAGGTCATTGTACAGGGAGGGGGAGGAGATAAGCTGTGACATCATCTATTGTCAGTATTGATGTAATGATGGGTCAGTGTTATCTATATAGAGGTCATTGTACAGGGAGGGGGAGGAGATAAGCTGTGACATCATCTATTGTCAGTAGTGATGTAATGATGGGTCAGTGTTCTCTATATAGAGGTCATTGTACAGGGAGGGGGAGGAGATAAGCTGTGACATCATCTAATGTCAGTAGTGATGTAATGATGGGTCCGTGTTATCTATATAGAGGTCATTGTACAGGGAGGGGAGGAGATAAGCTGTGACATCATCTATTGTCAGTAGTGATGTAATGATGGGTCAGTGTTATCTATATAGAGGTCATTGTACAGGGAGGGGAGGAGATAAGCTGTGACATCATCTATTGTCAGTAGTGATGTAATGATGGGTCAGTGTTATCTGTATAGAGGTCATTGTACAGGGAGGGGGAGGAGATAAGCTGTGACATCATCTATTGTCAGTAGTGATGTAATGATGGGTCACTGTTATCTATATAGAGGTCATTGTACAGGGAGGGGGAGGAGATAAGCTGTGACATCACCTATTGTCAGTAGTGATGTAATGATGGGTCAGTGTTATCTATATAGAGGACATTGTACAGGGAGGGGAGGAGATAAGCTGTGACATCATCTATTGTCAGTAGTGATGTAATGATGGGTCAGTGTTATCTATATAGAGGTCATTGTACAGGGAGGAGGAGGGTATAAGCTGTGACATCATCTATTGTCAGTAGTGATGTAATGATGGGTCAGTGTTATCTATATATTGGTCATTGTACAGGGAGGGGGAGGAGATAAGCTGTGACATCATCTATTGTCAGTAGTGATGTAAAGATGGGTCAGTATTATCTATATAGAGGCCATCGTACAGGGAGGGGGAGGAGATAAGCTGTGACATCATCTATTGTCAGTAGTGATGTAATGATGGGTCAGTGTTATCTATATAGAGGTCATTGTACAGGGAGGAGGAGGAGATAAGCTGTGACATCATCTATTGTCAGTAGTGATGTAATGATGGGTCAGTGTTATCTATATAGAGGACATTGTACAGGGAGGGGTAGGAGATAAGCTGTGACATCATCTATTGTCAGTAGTGATGTAATGATGGGTCAGTGTTATCTATATAGAGGTCATTGTACAGGGAGGAGGAGGGGATAAGCTGTGACATCATCTATTGTCAGTAGTGATGTAATGATAGGTCAGTGTTATCTATATAGAGGTCATTGTACAGGGAGGGGGAGGAGATAAGCTGTGACATCATCTATTGTCAGTAGTGATGTAATGATGGGTCAGTGTTATCTATATAGAGGTCATTGTACAGGGAGGAGATAAGCTGTGACATCACCTATTGTCAGTAGTGATGTAATGATGTATTATTAGGCCTTGTGGTCACAGTGCAGGTTGTGGTGTTTTGTACCTAAAATGCAAGTTTAAAAAATAGGTCATTCTCTGGTGATCCCTTTCTATAACAAGTCGCCTTACTCTCGGGACATAGTTGCTATTAGGACGTGTGATACATTTATTCTACATTACGTGACATGTGGATTCGCTCTGTGTAATCCTGGGAGGGGAAATTATTTGGATCTTGTTCCCCTTAAGTGCGTTTTATTGTAGCCGGATCATCTCCAGGCGACTGCTTCCGCGACTTTTCATTTACATTATGAAGCAAAAAGCCACTTACCGGCCTGTGAAATTAACTTCCAATAGTCGGCTCAGGTTACCAGTGTATGGTATATTATAATTTTGTTTTGTTTGCTTATAGTTATGTATATCTTTGAAGTTCGCAATTTTTCCACGATTTTTAGAGGGAATTCCACCGTTCTTCTTTATGTAAATGAGCTTCCCTGGGGGCGGGGCCATTCTTGCTTCACTGCACCTAAACACTATGCTTTACAAATTTTCTAGAAAAAAGAAGAATATCGGTGCAAAGTAAGCACGGACCCGCCCCCAGTGCACCAAGTCCCTAATTTGCATACATGTAAAATTCTAATTTTCTCTAAAATGACCAAATGCTGGAACACAAGAAATGAAACAGCCTTGAAAGTGAGTAAAATCTGTGATGCAATGTTGCATTTAGGCCCCTTCCACACTAGCGAGTGTGATGCGATGAACTCGCATCACACTCGCAACGCAAGCTGCCGGGAACGCACGGCCCGAACGCTGCACCGCGGGAGTGAACTCAGCATGTCAGTTCACTCCCGCGATGCAGCGTTCGGGCCGTGCGTTCCCGGCAGCTTGCGTTGCGAGTGTGATGCGAGTTCATCGCATCACACTCGCTAGTGTGGAAGGGGCCTTAAGCATTTGCCTATAAATAAAAATTTTAATGAGATCAGTTTCTTTTAGAGACTGGAGGGGGAAAGTAGCTTCAGATGTTCATGTATTAGCCTTGTACCCTGGTTCTGGTGTCATTGTAAAGATGAGAATTCTGTCTATCACAACTCATCAAGAGGATGTGTACTATAAAACTAGAGCTGCTGCTGAATTAAAAAATTAGAATGCAAAATGCAGATACAGATTCAATTCTGGACTGTCTCTGTGACTGTACATATCTCTGGTTATGTGACACAGTGAAACAAAATTCTGGTGCGCATTGGAAGGTTAAATTCTCATCTTGACAATGTCACCAGAACCATGGTTCTGGCTGTTGTAGGGCCTATAATAAAGGCATCTGTACCTCTGTAGCCTCTAACGCTGATTCATCTTACACAAAAAGTGACTCTTTTCAACTCATTTGCATATGGATTTGCAGGAGATCTTTTTGAAGGTAAACCTGTGAGTTTTTAAATAAGAATATTTCATACCCTACCTGAGGGGGAATGGTAGTTTAGTGGTGTAAAAACTGCTGATAGGTTCCATTTAAGTCTTGGAATTGTCTTGTTTCATTGTGGACAAAAATTTGCAAACTGTTTATATTGTTGGCTACTAGTTATCGGAAAGTACATTGTCCTGGGGTAACCAGTTTAAAAGTGGTTCAAAATTTCTTAATTTGCTGTTGCTTACACCTCATTTAGTTCATAAAACCCCTTAGAAAAATATTTTTTTAATTAAAATAAATTTAGTTTCTTTATATTCTTGTACATATGGAATTTCATGTTAATGTGATTTATGATGCAGAATCCGTCTCGGAGCACATATGGCGGCTGCGTGTTTATACGTGTGGATGTTGTGTTGATTTTGCCGGAGGAATCTCAGGCCTCGACACATGGAGAATGTTGTTTTTTTTTTTCTGTTTAATGTTTTTCCAAAATGAAAATTTTTGGTTTCGCTTCAGAGAATCCTCAGATCACCTTCCATTTATTTATCTTGAAATCATATTTGTTATCGTCTTGGCCAGAAAGTCAACAGTCAGGGCTTGAAGCTGATGCGTTAGAAGTGAAAATTTTGGGCAAGAGTGAGGAACGTGGGCCAAATGTGAATGGCAACAATCATCTTCATACTGGCAGCTCTTGGGATGTAGGACTTAGTATCTATCTTCTTATTGGAGCACAAATTATTGGCAAAATTTGCTTGCTGGCTATGATAGAAAGGTGTCAGGACACCCAGGATGTAGTGTATGGGGCGATCATGCTGACCCCTGACCACTGCTGGCTATGATAGAAAGGTGTCAGGACACACAGGACATGGCAGCTCGCTGTGTGTGGGGGGTGTAGTCACAGGGAGCTCAGAGCACCCATGCTGACCCCTGACCACTGCTGGCTATGATAGAAAGGTGTCAGGACACACAGGACATGGCAGCTCAATGTGTATGGGGGGTGTAGTCACAGAGGGGTCAGAGCTCCCATGCTGACCCCTGACCACTGCTGACTATGATAGAAAGGTATCAGGACACAGGACATGGCAGCTCGCTGTGTATGGGAGTGTAGTCACAGAGGGGTCAGAGCACCCATGCTGACCCCTGACCACTGCTGGCTATGATAGAAAGGTGTCAGGACACACAGGACATGGCAGCTCAATGTGTATGGGGGGTGTAGTCACAGAGGGGTCAGAGCTCCCATGCTGACCCCTGACCACTGCTGACTATGATAGAAAGGTATCAGGACACAGGACATGGCAGCTCGCTGTGTATGGGAGTGTAGTCACAGAGGGGTCAGAGCGCCCATGCTGACCCCTGACCACTGCTGGCTATGATAGAAAGGTGTCAGAACACCCAGGACATGGCAGGTCGCTGTGTATGGGGGTGTAGTCACAGAGAGGTCAGAGCTCCCATGCTGACCCCTGACCACTGCTGGCTATGATAGAAAGGTGTCAGGACACACAGGACATGGCAGCTCGCTGTGTATGGGGGGTGTAGTCACAGAGGGGTCAGAGCGCCCATGCTGACCCCTGACCACTGCTGGCTATGATAGAAAGGTGTCAGGACACAGGACATGGCAGCTCGCTGTGTATGGGGGGTGTAGTCACAGAGCGGTCAGAGCGCCCATGCTGACCCCTGACCACTGCTAGCTATGATAGAAAGGTGTCAGGACACACAGGACATGGCAGCTCGCTGTGTATGGGGGGGTGTAGTCACAGAGGGGTCAGAGCGCCCATGCTGACCCCAGACCACTGCTGGCTATGACAGAAAGGTGTCAGAACACAGGACATGGCAGCTCGCTGTGTATGGGGGGTGTAGTCACAGGGAGGTCAGAGCACCCATGCTGACCCCTGACCACTGCTGGCTATGATAGAAAGGTGTCAGGACACAGGACATGGCAGCTCGCTGTGTATGGGGGGATGTAGTCACAGAGGGGTCAGAGCGCCCATGCTGACCCCTGACCACTGCTGGCTATGATAGAAAGGTGTCAGGACACAGGACATGGCAGCTCCCTGTGTATGGGGGGTGTAGTCACAGAGAGGTCAGAGCACCCATGCCGACCCCTGACCACTGCTGACTATGATAGAAAGGTGTCAGGACACAGGACATGGCAGCTCGCTGTGTATGGGGGATGTAGTCACAGAGGGGTCAGAGCGCCCATGCTGACCCCTGACCACTGCTGGCTATGATAGAAAGGTGTCAGGACACAGGACATGGCAGCTCGCTGTGTATGGGGGGATGTAGTCACAGAGGGGTCAGAGCGCCCATGCTGACCCCTGACCACTGCTGGCTATGATAGAAAGGTGTCAGGACACACAGGACATGGCAGCTCGCTGTGTATGGGGGGTGTAGTCACAGAGGGGTCAGAGCGCCCATGCTGACCCCTGACCACTGCTGGCTATGATAGAAAGGTGTCAGGACACAGGACATGGCAGCTCGCTGTGTATGGGGGGTGTAGTCACAGGGAGGTCAGAGCACCCATGCTGACCCCTGACCACTGCTGGCTATGATAGAAAGGTGTCAGGACACAGGACATGGCAGCTCGCTGTGTATGGGGGGATGTAGTCACAGAGGGGTCAGAGCGCCCATGCTGACCCCTGACCACTGCTGGCTATGATAGAAAGGTGTCAGGACACAGGACATGGCAGCTCCCTGTGTATGGGGGGTGTAGTCACAGAGAGGTCAGAGCACCCATGCTGACCCCTGACCACTGCTGGCTATGATAGAAAGGTGTCAGGACACACAGGACATGGCAGCTCCCTGTGTATGGGGGGTGTAGTCACAGAGGGGTCAGAGCACCCATGCTGACCCCTGACCACTGCTGGCTATGATAGAAAGGTGTCAGGACACAGGACATGGCAGCTCCCTGTGTATGGGGGGTGTAGTCACAGAGGGGTCAGAGCGCCCATGCTGACCCCTGACCACTGCTGGCTATGATAGAAAGGTGTCAGGACACACAGGACATGGCAGCTCGCTGTGTATGGGGGGTGTAGTCACAGAGGGGTCAGAGCGCCCATGCTGACCCCTGACCACTGCTGGCTATGATAGAAAGGTGTCAGGACACAGGACATGGCAGGTCACTGTGTATGGAGGGTGCAGTCACAAAGGGGTCAGAGCGCCCATGCTGACCCCTGACCACTGCTGGCTATGATAGAAAGGTGTCAGGACACAGGACATGGCAGGTCACTGTGTATGGAGGGTGCAGTCACAAAGGGGTCAGAGCGCCCATGCTGACCCCTGACCACTGCTGGCTATGATAGAAAGGTGTCAGGACACACAGGACATGGCAGCTCCCTGTGTATGGGGGGTGTAGTCACAGAGGGGTCAGAGCGCCCATGCTGACCCCTGACCACTGCTGGCTATGATAGAAAGGTGTCAGGACACACAGGACATGGCAGCTCGCTGTGTATGGGGGATGTAGTCACAGAGAGGTCAGAGCGCCCATGCTGACCCCTGACCACTGCTGGCTATGATAGAAAGGTGTCAGGACACAGGACATGGCAGGTCACTGTGTATGGAGGGTGCAGTCACAAAGGGGTCAGAGCGCCCATGCTGACCCCTGACCACTGCTGGCTATGATAGAAAGGTGTCAGGACACAGGACATGGCAGGTCACTGTGTATGGAGGGTGCAGTCACAAAGGGGTCAGAGCGCCCATGCTGACCCCTGACCACTGCTAGCTATGATAGAAAGGTGTCAGGACACACAGGACATGGCAGCTCGCTGTGTGTGGGGGGTGTAGTCACAGAGGGGTCAGAGCGCCCATGCTGACCCCTGACCACTGCTGGCTATGATAGAAAGGTGTCAGGACACACAGGACATGGCAGCTCAATGTGTATGGGGGGTGTAGTCACAGAGGGGTCAGAGCTCCCATGATGACCCCTGACCGCTGCTGGCTATGATAGAAAGGTGTCAGGACACACAGGACATGGCAGCTCGCTGTGCATGGGGGGTGTAGTCACAGAGGGGTCAGAGCGCCCATGCTGACCCCTGACCACTGCTGGCTATGATAGAAAGGTGTCAGGACACAGGACATGGCAGCTCGCTGTGTATGGGGGGTGTAGTCACAGAGGGGTCAGAGTGCCCATGCTGACCCCTGACCACTGCTGGCTATGATAGAAAGGTGTCAGGACACAGGACATGGCAGCTCGCTGTGTGTGGGGGTGTAGTCACAGAGTGGTCAGAGCGTCCATGCTGACCCCTGACCACTGCTGGCTATGATAGAAAGGTGTCAGGACACACAGGACATGGCAGCTCGCTGTGTATGGGGGGTGTAGTCACAGAGGGGTCAGAGCACCCATGCTGACCCCTGACCACTGCTGGCTATGATAGAAAGGTGTCAGGACACACAGGACATGGCAGCTCGCTGTGTATGAGGGGTGTAGTCACAGAGGGGTCAGAGCTCCCATGCTGACCCCTGACCACTGCTGGCTATGATAGAAAGGTGTCGGGACACACAGGACATGGCAGCTCGCTGTGTATGGGGGGTGTAGTCACAGAGGGGAAAGAGCACACATGTTGACCCCTGACCACTGCTGGCTATGATAGAAAGGTGTCAGGACACACAGGACATGGCAGCTCGCTGTGTATGGTGGGTGTAGTGGGTCAGAGCACCCATGCTGACCCCTGACCACTGCTGGCTATGATAGAAAGGTGTCAGGACACAGGACATGGCAGCTCGCTGTGTATGGGGGATGTAGTCACAGGGAGGTCAGAGCACCCATGCTGACCCCTGACCACTGCTGGCTATGATAGAAAGGTGTCAGGACACAGGACATGGCAGCTCGCTGTGTATGGGGGGATGAAGTCACAGAGGGGTCAGAGCGCCCATGCTGACCCCTGACCACTGCTGGCTATGATAGAAAGGTGTCAGGACACAGGACATGGCAGCTCCCTGTGTATGGGGGGTGTAGTCACAGAGAGGTCAGAGCACCCATGCCGACCCCTGACCACTGCTGACTATGATAGAAAGGTGTCAGGACACAGGACATGGCAGCTCGCTGTGTATGGGGGGTGTAGTCACAGGGAGGTCAGAGCGCCCATGCTGACCCCTGACCACTGCTGGCTATGATAGAAAGGTGTCAGGACACACAGGACATGGCAGCTCGCTGTGTATGGGGGGTGTAGTCACAGAGGGGTCAGAGCGCCCATGCTGACCCCTGACCACTGCTGGCTATGATAGAAAGGTGTCAGGACACAGGCCATGGCAGGTCACTGTGTATGGAGGGTGCAGTCACAAAGGGGTCAGAGCGCCCATGCTGACCCCTGACCACTGCTGGCTATGATAGAAAGGTGTCAGGACACACAGGACATGGCAGCTCCCTGTGTATGGGGGGTGTAGTCACAGAGGGGTCAGAGCGCCCATGCTGACCCCTGACCACTGCTGGCTATGATAGAAAGGTGTCAGGACACAGGACATGGCAGGTCACTGTGTATGGAGGGTGCAGTCACAAAGGGGTCAGAGCGCCCATGCTGACCCCTGACCACTGCTGGCTATGATAGAAAGGTGTCAGGACACACAGGACATGGCAGCTTGCTGTGTGTGGGGGGTGTAGTCACAGAGGGGTCAGAGCGCCCATGCTGACCCCTGACCACTGCTGGCTATGATAGAAAGGTGTCAGGACACACAGGACATGGCAGCTCAATGTGTATGGGGGGTGTAGTCACAGAGGGGTCAGAGCTCCCATGCTGACCCCTGACCACTGCTGGCTATGATAGAAAGGTGTCAGGACACAGGACATGGCAGCTCGCTGTGTATGGGGGGTGTAGTCACAGAGGGGTCAGAGTGCCCATGCTGACCCCTGACCACTGCTGGCTATGATAGAAAGGTGTCAGGACACACAGGACATGGCAGCTCGCTGTGTATGGAGGGTGTAGTCACAGAGGGGTCAGAGCTCCCATGCTGACCCCTGACCACTGCTGGCTATGATAGAAAGGTGTCAGGACACACAGGACATGGCAGCTCAATGTGTATGGGGGGTGTAGTCACAGAGGGGTCAGAGCTCCCATGCTGACCCCTGACCACTGCTGGCTATGATAGAAAGGTGTCAGGACACAGGACATGGCAGCTCGCTGTGTATGGGGGTGTAGTCACAGAGGGGTCAGAGCGCCCATGCTGACCCCTGACCACTGCTGGCTATGATAGAAAGGTGTCAGGACACACAGGACATGGCAGCTCGCTGTGTATGGGGGGTGTAGTCACAGAGGGGTCAGAGCACCCATGCTGACCCCTGACCACTGCTGGCTATGATAGAAAGGTGTCAGGACACACAGGACATGGCAGCTCGCTGTGTATGGGGGGTGTAGTCACAGAGGGGTCAGAGCGCACATGCTGACCCCTGACCACTGCTGGCTGTGATAGAAAGGTGTCAGGACACAGGACATGGCAGCTCGCTGTGTATGGGGGTGTAGTCACAGAGGGGTCAGAGCGCCCATGCTTACCCCTGACCACTGCTGGTTTAGAAACACGTTCCCTTTAAAGGGGTATTCCCATCTAGGCATTTACATTTAATTGAATTAATTTGGCACATGTAAACATTTCTTCAATTTGATGTTATTAAAAAAAAATGTTCCTGTGTGACGATAGTTTCTCATAAATGTAGCCATGTTGTCCCTTAGAAACGAGATCAGCTTCCTCGGATACGACCACCTCACACTTTGGCAGCAGTCACCAGACATGTAGTTTTGAGCTCTGCCGGACCACCAGGATTCAGCGATCATTACCACAGGACGGTTGGGGGATATGCAGTAACCCCCGGACATTTCATATACAAAAACCTGTTTCTTTGTGCAATCCCTCCAGCAGAGGTGGTCGTATCCAAGGACAGTCTTGTTTCTGAGGGACCATATGACTACATTTATGAGAAGTTATCTTCACACAGGAACATTTTTTTTTTATAACATCCAATTGAAGAAATGTTTACATATGGCAAATAAATTCTATTAAATGTAAATGCCCAGATGGGATAACCCCTTTAAGGACCTCATAGTGACCCTTCTTCATCTGGATACAGGTGGCACCTGGTGGTCTTCTCCCTCGCAGCAGAGCCTCCCCCCTTCTATTCTGCGGAGAGGTGTTGCGATGTAACGGTGCGATGTGTCTGATTTATGACATGATAGGTGATGAGGTATTTGGCGATACTTTCGGCTCGGTGTTTGTGTGATCTCTGCTGCGGGGCCGGACGCCAGGGAGGTTTTCCCTCCAGTCGTGTGGTTGAGCTGTTTTGGATATAGTCGCTCAGACGTCTATGGATTCTGCGATTACACGGTAATAACCCTTCCCCTGTCCGGTGTGTGCCCCTCACTCCGCAGCCGGGGGGCGCCTCACACCCTGTGTATGCCAGCAGGTGATTAGGATAATGAGAAGCTTCATGGGATTTCTGGAGCGTCTTATCATGGATTAACCTAAAGCAGGGAAGACCATGACGGAGACCTGAATACCAGAGGTACGTCTCGTCTGTCTTGTCACATTACTACGGCCACGGACATCACTTTTTAGGGTGCCCTCATCCCAATAGCTCCAAAATGTATCACGTATAGCAGTGGAGTGCAGCCAGCGATCCTTCATTCTCCACTAGAGCTTGATGGGAGTTGTAGTCTCACCATGACTAGGACTCTTCAGACCACTGACGTATAAGCTGGTATGTATAGAGCATATAAGATGAGACCCTCTCCTGTTCACCCACTTTCTGAACGCCTCCCACCCTGAATGTGTTCCCGTAGCACCCTCTAACCACGGGGGTCACTTACTTTCTTACCTATGATGATGACTATTGGAATTGCTCAGCAGGTTGCATTACCCATTAGGTCAGTAATTTTGGGGTGTCTAATAGGCCCCCTAATATAAAGGGGGTCGTCCAGGTGTTTGCACGCCAGTTATGGGGTCACAGCTGTGAGGTGCCCTGAAAACTAAGTTACTCGGTCACATAAATGTAAGCGCTGTCCTTCCGTGCTTCTTAATTATTTTTGATGCAAAGAAGTTTCCGTCTACAAAGTTGTCACTGAGGAGACAGATCGCCCCTTGTCACCTTATAAACCTTCATGAGCCGCCAGCTAAGGGGATCCGCGTCCCTCTAATAGAAATCTGACGTAGATCTATATCCTATAGGTTATAGTAGATTTATCTGGTGTCTCGTACATGGCAGGTACATCAATGGCTAATTACAAACTCAGCTCTGCTACATGTACACATCACTACATAATAACAAACTCAGCTCTGCTACATGTACACAACACTATCTAATAACAAACTCAGCACTGCTACATGTACACATCACTATCTAATAACAAACTCATCTCTGCTACATGAACACATCACTACATAATAACATGCTCAGCTCTGCTTCATGTACACATTACTATCTAATAACAAACTCAGCTCTGCTACATGTACACAACACTATCTAATAACAAACTCAGCACTGCTACATGTACACATCACTATCTAATAACAAACTCATCTCTGCTACATGAACACATCACTACATAATAACATGCTCAGCTCTGCTTCATGTACACATTACTATCTAATAACAAACTCAGCTCTGCTACATGTACACATCACTATCTAATAACAAACTCATCTCTGCTACACGTACGCCCCACTGTCTAATAACAATCTCATCTCTGCTACATGTACACATCACTAATAACAAACTCATCTCTGCTACATGTTCACATCACTATCTAATAACAAACTCATCACTGCTACATGTACACATCACTATCTAATAACAAACTCAGCTCTGCTACATGTACACATCACTGTCTAATAACAAACTCAGCTCTGCTACTTGTGTTCCCTTTAACAAGTGGGGTCTGGATTTATTGCCTGATTTTGTGGCTTTTATGGATTTTATCTGTCGGTTTTATGTGATAAATGTTGTGGATATGTAACATGGAACACAATTTGTGGAACAATTCAGTCTCGGATCTGAGCGCAGCGCCCTTCATCGGGGGGTGCTGCTGCTGCTTCCCTGAAGGTTCTGCTGGCAGGCAATTGCTCTTAAGGCAATTCCATAATATAGTTAAGGTGGTTGTGCCAATGTTTCAGTGTTGTTGTGTATACACAGTGTAGGAGATGACAGACTGAACTGCTGGGGTCTGACCGCCAGGACCTGAACAGAGGCTCCTGTTACCTCCAAATAAACGCAGCGACTCCGCTCACTATTAGGACTGCCAGGGATAGCGGGGATAGTGCTCTGCTATAGCTCACTGTGTCCGTACTCGTCAAATGCTGGATCGGTCACTCCATTCATTAAAGGGGAACACAGCCCCTTTTTTCATCTACTGGGGCATACAACCTTTACATGGATGGGGAATAACATTGGATTTTGGAATATCCCCTTTAAATGGACCACATGACTCATCTGTTTTAGTAGTTAGAAGTAACAATTGTGCAGAATTTTTATAATGTTCTCTGCATGGTCCTCTGTTATTCCTCCGGGCATTTTATGCACAAATTCTACTTTACAAAGGGCGGCCATTTAAATGGACCACATGACGCACCTGTTTTAGTAAAGTTACAATTGTGCAGAATTTTTATAATGTCCTCCGTTATTCCTCCGGGCAATTTATGCCCAAATTCTACTGTCCATAGGGACGTCCATCCCCTGTCCCCTTTTTAGGTTTCTCTGTTGTGATGATCTTCTATTATTCCTCCTGGCAATGTGTGACAGTTGGGGGAATGCCCTGTACCCACACTCACACTATCCAATCAGAGCGGACAGTGTTGGATTGTGCACACGCTCCGTCCGTCAAGTCATTTGCATATTCCCAAGTGGAATAATGGAAGAACTTTAGAAGGAGCTACAGGAGATGTGTCCAATCTGCTACAAAGTGGCTCCAAAGCTGGAATTTTATAAAATTCCGGAACTAAAAAAATCATAAAATGTGTTAAATTCCTGTTTAGTGATATAACAATGTGTCTCATTGTCAGGGGCTCCGTCTTCTCAGCCCCCTCCCGCCCCCCCTCTCCCCAAGTCTCTTCGCTGATTGCCAGGACTGAGGATTTAATGTGTCTGATCTTTGGCGTTCTCCGACATCTAAGCGCGATCCTGAATATCAAGCAGGACATGCCACAGGGCGTCGGATCTGGGTGCTAACTAGGCGGGGAGGAAGCCGGGCCCGGGCAGAGCTTTCATCTATCACAACACGGCCCGGGATCCAGGGGTCATCTCATCCAGATGTTGTTTTCATTAGCACCCACTCATGCAGGTATAAAAGGGTTAATAAGTAATAGGAGGCGTGCGAGGAGACGATAGAAGGGGTCCGTGAGGGACAAACATAACATGTCAGGTTTTGTGTTTTTAGTATTTTCTAGATCTCTGCTTGCTGTCATTGAATGAGAACACATGCATTATCAATGTAGTTTGCGGGATATTAAAGGGGTTTTCCCACGAAACAAGGTAAACCCTTATCACTGGACTGGGCCTAATGTGCTGATCGGCGGGGGTCTCACTGAGGTCGAGTACGGTGCTTGGCAATCTCCGTCAGCTCCATAGAGATGAATTGGACAGTCCGACCATGTGGGACCGGCTGCTCTGATCATCTCGAGGAGCAACGAGGGGTCCGGCTGGGGTACATTGGACCTCATCGGACCCCTGTTCTCAGGACTTGTGGGGGTCCTATCACTAAGATCCCCACCAATCAGCAAGCTAGGCCCTATCCTCTGGTTCCATTCTCTGTGTAGTGGCCAGAATTTGTTACTACAGTTTAGCTTCTATTCACTTTAAAGGGGTTTTCCCACGATGAGACCCCCACAGATCACGAAAACAAGGGGTCCGATGGGGTCCCAGGTACCTCTGTCGGACCCCTCATCGCTCCATGTGATTAATGGACTAGAAGGCCGCACATGACCATTCTGCTCCATTCATCTCTATGGAGCTGACGGAGATCGACCATAGGAGCCTCCAGATCAGCAACTCCTCATGATGTTGTGGAGGGTTCTAATTAGCTCCCACGTGAAGGAAGCATTTATGTGAATGATCAGCTTTGACCACGGGAACTAACAGGTTAACGGTCACGACTGCTGCGAGCACAGACTGCAGCAGGTAGCTGCAGGTGTCTGCTGTATAATACAGCAGACACCTGTCCTGTATGGAGAGGGAACAGCCTATGGGCTTTCCCATGTAGCTTTAACCTCGTATGGCATATATCTACAATGGGCAGCCCTTAAGCCGTTAAAATGTATAAAGAAATCTCCTGCTTAGCCATGGCTCTCCTCACTGAGAACTAAGAGAACTGGCTGCAGCAGGAGCCTCTCCCTTGTTACTGTTCTGTGTCTGGGTGTAAGACAACTGGCTGCAGCAGAAATCTCTTGGATGGGAAGAAATAAGAGTGGAGATGCCTGCTGCAGCCAGTTCTCTTATACCCAGACATAGAACAGTAATAATAATAAGAAATACAAGGGACAGGTTTGTGCTATAGCCAGTTGTCTTACACCCAGACACAGAACAACAACGAAGAGAAGAAATAGGAGGGAAAGACTCTTCACCTTCTATTTCTTCTCTTCAATACTGTTCTGTGTCTGGGTGTAAGACAACTGGCTGCAACAGACGTCTCTTGGAAGGGAAGAAATAGGAGGGGAGGCTCCTGCTGAAGCTGGTTGTCTTATACCCAGATATAGAACAGTGATCATAAGAAGAAATAGAAGGGAGAGGCCTGTGCTGCAGCCGGTTATCTTACACCCAGATACAGAACAGCAACAAAGAGAAGAAATAGGAAGGAAATACTCTCCGCCTTCTATTTCTTCTCTTCAATACTATTCTGCGTTTGGGTGTAAGACAACTGGCTGTATTATGAGCCTCTCCCTTGTATTTCTTCTTTTCATTACTGTTTTATGCCTTGGTATAAGACAACTGGCTGCAGCAGGCACCTTCCCTCCCATTTCTACTCTTCCTTTTTTGTATTTTGTGGAACTGTAAGACAACTGGCTGCAGCAGGAACTTCCCCTCTCGGCCCTTTCTGCATTAGGACCATATTTTGTGTGTTCTGTACAGGATTTGTACGTGTTTCAATCCTTTCTAGGTCTGTTGTTCTTTTGTGATATTATAGTTTTGTATACGGTCAGTGCGGTCAGTGATGGAGGCTCAGATTATACATTGTGCCGCTTTACCATCACAGTAGCAGAAGAAATATAAGAATCAATGAGATTCATTGTGGTACAAAGGGAAGCAATCACTGAGCATTGATATCTGCCGAGGACTCTGGAGTGTGGGTGGAAGAGGAACAATACACACGCCGAGCGTCCGTCTCCTGCGCCCGCACTTCTCTTCATTGTGCAGATATTACTTAGTATCTCGTCTTTAAGATGCAAAACATGTGCCCGGATGAGGGGCACAGGATTCATTGCGGATTGCGGTCAGATTTGCATTTCATTTGCATTTCCCTTAAAATGAAAGCGGTTCTATAATTGCTGTGTACCGGCTCTGCTGCGAGGCGTTGTACTATGTGCTATCAAGTTTCTGCTGCGGAGAGCTGTACTATGTGCTATCAAGTTTCTGCTGCGGAGAGCTGTACTATGTGCTATCAAGTTTCTGCTGCGGAGAGCTGTACTCTGTGCTACTAAGTTTCTGCTGCGGAGAGCTGTACTCTGTGCTACTAAGTTTCTGCTGCGGAGAGCTGTACTCTGTGCTACTAAGTCTCTGCTGTGGAGAGCTGTACTCTGTGATAACCCATCTCTGCTTTGGGGAACTGTACCCTGTGCTTACCCATGTTTGCTTCAGGGAGCTGTACTTGGTGATAAACCCTCTCTTCTTCGGGCAGCTGTACTTAGTGATGACCGGTCTCTGCTTTAGGGAGCTGTACTTTATGATAACCAATCTCTGCTTTAGGTAGCTGTACTTAGTGATAACCAGTCTCTGCTGTGGGGAGCTGTACTTAGTGATAACCAGTCTCTGCTGTGGGGAGCTGTACTTAGTGATAACCAGTCTCTGCTGTGGGGAGCTGTACTTGGTGATAACCAGTCTCTGCTGTGGGGAGCTGTACTTGGTGATAACCAGTCTCTGCTGTGGGGAGCTGTACTTGGTGATAACCAGTCTCTGCTGTGGGGAGCTGTACTTGGTGATAACCAGTCTCTGCTGTGGGGAGCTGTACTTTGTGATAACCAGTCTCTGCGGTGGGGAGCGGTACTTAGTGATAACCATTCTCTGCTGTGGGGAGCTGTACTTAGTGATAACCAGTCTCTGCTGTGGGGAGCTGTACTTAGTGATAACCCTTCTCTTCTGCTGGGAGCTTTACAAGGTGATAAATGTTTTTTGCTGTGGGGAGCTGTACTCGGTGCTAACAAGTTTCTGCTGTGGGGAGTGATAACCAGTATCTGCTGTGGAGAGCTGTACTTGGTGATAACCAGTATCTGCTGTGGAGAGCTGTACTTAGTGATAACCAGTATCTGCTGTGGGGAGCTGTACTTAGTGATAACCAGTATCTGCTGTGGGGAGCTGTACTTAGTGATAACCAGTATCTGCTGTGGGGAGCTGTACTTAGTGAGAACTAGTATCTGCTGCGGGGAGCTTTACTCAGTAATAACCAGTCTCTGCTGCGGGAGCTGTACTTGTGCTATACCATTTCTGTAATGGAGAGATTGTTAGTCGTCCTACGTGACGCTATAATTTCCTTCCCTGACAGATCTGCATCCAGGCGCTGTTCACACATGGACGCTTTGTAAACAAACACATTGCATCCTGGGCACAATAGAAAAAGGGTTCGGACCCCCCCCCCCATATTAATTTGCTTCCCAGGCTCATATTAATAACAAACAGTTTTACTTTAGTTTCCTTTTATTTTTCCAAGAAAGTCGTGAATTCCTCCTCCGTCCACATGAAAGTGATTACTGAGGAGCCTCATAGGAAGCAGCGACACTTATTCATGTCTACATCTCCTTCAGAAATTAAAGTTTTTTTCCAAAATTTTATATGTGAAACTTTTATGTGAAAAAAACCCACATAATCCGTCAGTTTTATCTCTTCTGTGAAACCTCTTTGGCAAACAATATGGATTGTACCACCACTGCAATATATAATATAATAATGTAATAATAGTATTCACCCAACCTTTCCATTGGTGCCCATTGTAATGTATCTATAGAAGTCTATGGGAGGCGTAGAAGCAGCCCTGCTCTTGGTGAGGGAGAGATATATACTCCTATCCTGTATATATGAGCACAGTACTACTCCTCCTATCCTGTATATATGGGCACAGTACTACTATGTGTTAGGTCTATACAGAGTCTCCATTTTTGACGCTGAGTGCTGAACCAGTCCATGTCATGTAAGGAATCCTAGCTTAGCCTATTGTAGAGGTCAGTAATGCCAAAGGTCAGTGAGGAGTCATACAGAGGTATAAGCAGCAAGTAAGGATTAGTTGGTACCAGAGCCTCTGTTAAAGGGATACTTTACTTTGGAAATCCCTACTTGTAAGATGGGTCCTATAATAATAACATAAAGCAAAGGAGCCCCTGGACTGCACACCCACAGACACCCACAGATGGTTACAATGAGGCTTTGGGCATTAAGAGGTGAAAGGGCTTTTCCCGGTTGATGATATTAATAATAATAATTCTCTACTTATATAGTGCACACAGATTATGCAGCACTGCTCAGAGCTTGCCAATGGGGCTCACAATCTAAACAACCTACCGGTATGTTTTGGAGTGTGGGAGGAAACCGGAGGACCCGGAGGAAACCCACGCAAACACAGAGAGAACATACAAACTCTTTGCAGATGTTGACCTGGGTGGAATTCGAACCCAGGGCACCAGTGCTGCAAGGCAGAAGTGCTAACCACTGAGCCACCGTTAGGTTGTGGATATCGGATCGGTAAGTTTTATGAGTGGATAGGAGCTGTAGTTCTTACTCTTGGCTAATCTTTGGTAACCCATTGTAATTGATGCATAAACCTTGTGTTCAAATTTCCCTGCACTGCCCCCGCAGGAGAAATTGAGTATTGCACAGTGTCCAATCATATCAATGCACTGTGTATTAGAGAACTGGTCCTCCAAGCGCTCCCTATAACCTCTCGTCACTCTGCCCTATACATGGGGGATCCCAAATAGCGGATGTGGATGGTAGTTGGGGGTAGAATTGTAGATATGACAGAATCTGTAGTCATGGAGCATTACAACCCTCCTCCATCATCAGAGCGAAGTATAAGAGCTGAAATATTTAAAAAATGTAAAAAGCGCTCTAAAGTATTGATGGAACCCCATACCCCTGCCGGATAATGTAAGAGAAGTTACTGCCCTATAGTGCCCCCTGCTGTCGCAGGTCTTGGTGAGCAAGGTCGGGATCCGTCCACGTCAGTCAGTAAGACCAAGGCGCTGTGTGATTGTTTTCCATAGACGGTGGGAGGTCGGGGGCTTCCTGTCCATCATCTGTGATGGACATCTCTGAGCCAGAGACAGAAGGATGAGGGACTGACTTCAGATCGTGTAGGATATACATTTTTTAATTTAATAGAATTTTTTACTATTATTTTATTATAATTTATATTTTTTGGTTTAAATCATTAAATATTATTTTATTGTTATGTATATTTGTAACATATGAAAAGTCTCTGCCTCCAAGCTGATCCGGATCCTAAACTTTCTTCCTGGTTCTTCCACATATATTTGTGTACTTATTAGTAGCTGCAGAAGTTATGGAGTTATCTTCCAGGATTGTAGCTGCACTTGATGCACTGCGGGAAGGTCCTCACACTGCTGAGTACTACGTTCTCTGCATTGGGTTTCTCCACAGCCACTTCTCTTCTGCTCTAAGTTAATGCTGTAGGAGACTCCTGGTTGAATACAACAGCAGTTGCTCTGAGCAGAGGGGAAGTATGTGGAAAAACTCAGTGCAGGGAGCTAAGAGCACAGCAGTGTGAGGACATGCCCCTTGTTCTCCAAGCCGAGGTTTAATCTTTGAGTATAAATCCAAGCAAAGAGGAGGGGAAGTGGAAAGCTCATTGCAGAGAGCTAAGAACACAGCAGTGTGAGGACACGCCCCTGTGCACTTGGAAAAGCTACAATCCTGGAATATAAATTGATATATCGCAGTCCTCACAATGATGAGTTCTCAGATCTTGCTGCACAAACCTTCCCCTCTGCTGTGAGTTAAAGTTGTAGAAGGCTTCTGATTACACAGTAGAGCAGTCTCAAAGGGAAGGGGCTGTTGAACATGTCAATGCATACAGCACAGCAGTGTGAGGACACACCCCAGGGCACTTGGAGAAGCAACAATTCCGGAATATAAATCCATACAGTATGTCATGGGCATGGCAGCTGCTACTAACAACATTCACAAATTTAGGATTATACTAGGAAATACATAATGCTGGCTGAGAGCTTAGAGCACAGCAGTGTGAGGACACGCCCCCCAGTGCACTTGGAGAAGCTAAAATCCTGGAATATATATCCATATTTCACAGTCCTGCTGCTACTAACAACATTCTCAAAAGGTAGGATTGCATATCTCTTCAGGGAAAATACGTAACACCTGCTGCAGAGAGCTAAGAGCACAGCAGTGTGATGACACATCCCTAGTGCACTTGGAGAAGCTATAATCCTGGAATATAATCCATACATCACTGTCCACTTACTACTGTGTTCTCAGATGATTCTTGGATGCATAACCCCTCCTTACCTGCTGTGAGCAAAAGCTATAGAAGAAGTCACAAAGGGGAGGGGCCACTTAAACAGTTCAGTGCATGCAGCACAGCAGTGTGAGGACCTGCCCCCAGTGTATTTGATGTGGCTACATTCTGGAAATATAAATTCAAATATCACAGTCCTACTGTTAATTATATGCATAAAGGTATGATTACACCTCTCTCCAAGGACAATACCCAACACTGGCTGCAGAGAGAGCAGAGCACAGAAGTGTGAGGAACTGCCCCTAGTGCATTTGATGAAGCTTCATTCCTTGTGTGTGTATATATATCTGTAACAGCAGAACTGTGATAGTTGAATTTATAAGTATATATAAGTAATGATTACACATCTCTGCAGGGACAATACCGAACCCTGGCTGCAGAGAGCACAGAGCACAGCAGTGTGAGGACGCACCCCCAGTGCGTTAGGTAGTCTTTTGTTGCGCCAGATTATATCAGTAATAGAAGCTGGTTACAGACACTATGGATATAAACCGCACTGAATTGACAATCGAGTGTATTGTACTCCATAGATTTTCCATTTTTCTCTGGAGAATAACATCGGGCAGGAGGTTAACGGCCCCGAAATCTCACCATGTACCTGCGGTCGTGAAACTATTCAGACTATAACAACCATTTCCGGAAACCGTTACATATTGTACTTTGTAATTTTTTTTTACTTTTACTGCCCCCGACCGATCCCTCATCTGTCATCACAGAATGGCGCTATTGATACAGTGTACGGCACGAATGTGTCTATATTATTCACCAAATCCCTGGACAGGACGGGTGTAAACCTCTTAGATACACGGAGAGAGCAGAAGCATGGGAAGGGGATTCCAGAATCCTCAGGAGACGCAATGCTGGGCAGGATGGAAGTATTTTATAGAAGAATTCTAGAGCTCTAGTGTTACATAAGAAAGGGAAAGAACTTTAAGAAATTGTATTCATCTGTGATGCTACAAATTTCTAACATTTTGCTAAAAATAAGAAAAACCCGGCTAAAAGACAATAATGTGAGACACGTTAAACTAGCAGTCCACCTAAAAATCTCTTAAAGGGAACCTATCACCAGATTTTTTTTTTCTAAAAATTTTTCTATTTTGTATAAAATACAAAAATCATAGTCAACCTATTACCAGATGTTACCCTATGACACTACCGCCCCCCACAGGTAGGGTATGAAAGGTTCTTTCTAGAATTCCCTCTAGAGGCCGTTGCTGTTTAACCAATAAAAAATAATCTTCTCCAAAATCGTATGCAGATAGCTTAAATTTTAGCTGAGAGGAGTCAAGTTTAGAGGCTGCATGGAGAGCGTGACATGATATTTATCTTCAGTTCTATAGCACCTCGAAACACGCTGTTGGTGTCATTTTAAAGGTTAGAATCTCATCTTTAAGATGGCATCAGGTTTGTGGTTCTGTGATCTAAAGTTGCCAAGATACTAGTAAGTACCTAATTTTAAAGGTGAGCAACAGATAAGATGCCAATGTTTTCCTTTTTTTTTTTAATATTGTTGAACTGCACAGAACTACAAGCCTCATCTGAAAGATGAGATTCTTCTATATAATATGACAGCAGCAGCCGTCTTCTCAGTGCTATAGGACTGAAGAAAGAGGTGACTGAAGTGACGCTCCCCCTGCAGCGTTTAAAATTGACTCCTCTCAGGTAAAATATGACTATTCTCTGCTCATTGTCCCATAACAATGGGTAAGATTTCATATAAAAGTGAAATCTAGAAAGGACTTTTCATACCTGGTCTGAGGGGGCGTGTAGTTTAATGGGGTAAAATTTGCTGGTTCCTTTAAAGGGGTGTTCCCATGTCAGCAATAATATAAGCTATACAATTTTCCAATATACTTTCTGTAACAATTTCTCATGGTTTTCTAGATCTCTGCTTGCTGTCATTCTACAGGAAGCTTCTATGTTTACTTCCAGTGGACAGAAATCTGACCATGGTCACACAGGTGCACGGCTCGTTATGTCAGAGTAATCAGAGATGAGTGATATAACAAGGTTAGCATTACAGCCTTGCAGCGCTGGGGTCCTGGGTTCAAGTCCCAGGGTCAACATCTGCAAAGAGTTTGTATGTTTTCTCCGTGTTTGCATGGGTTTCCTCTGGGTCCTCCGGTTTCCACCCACACTCCAAAACATACTGGTAAATTGATTAGATTGTGAGCCGCATGGGGACAAGGACTGATTTGGCAAACTCTGTGTGCGCTACAGAAAGTATGTTTAGCTTTTTATAATACAAACAATAGCATTGGTTTGCTGTAATGGGAACACCCCTTGAAATAAAATCTAATCCCATCATGATAAACTAAGGACTGTGACTCTGGTCATTTTCTAATATTTGTTTTCAATCGCCTCCTCCTTTCCAAAATCAACTTGTAAAATTATGCTAATGAACCAAAAGTGTTACCAGAACCCTTCCCTGCTGTAGATTCACAGGCAGTTACACTGTGCTGGAGCACTCTTCCTTCCACTGTTTACTGATGGAAATGCTGAGTGAATCAGGGCAGGGGGAGACAGTGTAACAGCCTGTGAAGCTACAGTATACACTCACCGGCCACTTTATTAGGTACACCATGCTAGTAACGGGTTGGACCCCCTTTTGCCTTCAGAACTGCCTCAATTCTCCGTGGCATAGATACAACAAGGTGCTGGAAGCTCCTCAGAGATTTTGGTCCATATTGACATGATGGCATCACACAGTTGCCGCAGATTTGTCGGCTGCACATCCATGATGCGAATCTCCTGTTCCACCACATCCCAAAGATGCTCTATTGGATTGAGATCTGGTGACTGTGGAGGCCATTTGAGTCCAGTGACCTCATTGTCATGTTCAAGAAACCAGTCTGAGATGATTCCAGCTTTATGACATGGCGCATTATCCTGCTGAAAGTAGCCATCAGCTGTTACAGGGGACATTGTGGTCATAAAGGGATGGACATGGTCAACAATAATACTCAGGTAGGCTGTGGCGTTGTACCAAGGGGCCCAAAGAGTGGCAAGAAAATATTCCCCACACCATGACACCACCACCACCAGCCTGAACCATTGATACAAGGCAGGATGGATCCATGTTTTCATGTCGTTGACGCCAAATTCTGACCCTACCATCCGAATGTCGCAGCAGAAATCGAGACTCATCAGACCAGGCAACGTTTTTCCAATCTTCTACTGTCCAATTTCGTGCAAATTGTAGCCTCAGTTTCCTGTTCTTAGCTGAAAGGAGTGGCACCCGGTGTGGTCTTCTGCTGCTGTAGCCCATCTGCCTGATAGGTTCGACGTACTGTGCGTTCAGAGATGCTCTTCTGCCTACCTTGGTTGTAACAGGTGGCGATTTGAGTCACTGTTGCCTTTCTATCAGCTCGAACCAGTCTGCCCATTCTCCTCTGACCTCTGGCATCAACAAGGCATTTCCGCCCACAGAACTGCCGCTCACTGGATGTTTTTTCTTTTTCGGACCATTCTCTGTAAACCCTAGAGATGGTTGTGCGTGAAAATCCCAGTAGATCAGCAGTTTCTGAAATACTCAGACCAGCCCTTCTGGCACCAACAACCATGCCACGTTCAAAGGCCACAAATCACCTTTCTTCCCCATACTGATGCTCGGTTTGAACTGCAGGAGATTGTCTTGACCATGTCTACATGCCTAAATGCACTGAGTTGTCGCCATGTGATTGGCTGATTAGAAATTAAGTGTCAACGAGCAGTTGGACAGGTGTACCTAATAAAGTGGCCGGTGAGTGTATATGTCAACTGCATCTTATCTGCCACATCTCATAAGTTTATATCACCTTGTTTATCCTGCGTCTTGTGCTCACAAGTCTTGTGCCATGAAGCATCTGCACCATGTTACTATCGGTGTCACATAATAGTCTCAGCTCCATGTCTCATTAGTGACTGTGTATAATCTAATCTTGTGTTCTGGGCAGCAGTGAAACGCGTGAGGTAGAGGCTGAGATCCCTGTATCCAGGGAATGTGGCTGCGCTGAGTTACTTGGAGAAATATTGATATTTCCTAAGTAAATTGTGAGATTTGTTGACATTGTGTTAGTAAAATAGGACGTAGCGTGGCCTTTATCTGCAGTACGTGGTATCAGGGGCATCCTGTATTATGGTGCGGGGAACATGCGGTAACTTCTGCGTCATCCGAAGGTTTGTCTTCCAAGAGAGGGATACGAGATAATGACGGATAATAACATAATGGCAGTCAACAACTTGTACGATGAATACTCATATAATGTGCCGAGCCCCTCCTTAAAGGGAAAGCACGGCCAAAAATGATCTTATGACCAGTCTAGAGTATTGGGCCAAAGATGATATGAGCTTGGATCACCGGCGATGTCTGGACCTTAGTGACAGAGATGATGGAAACTTTTCTGGAAATTAATGAGGTATGTAATATAAAGGGCATAATAAATGTATGGGCACCCTATGTTATAGCAGAACCATGGGAGGTCTGGGTGTAAGGGGGAAATAGATATATATGTATCCTATGTTATAGGAGAACCATGGGAGGTCCGGGTGTAAGTGGGAAATAAATGTATGGGCACCCTATGTTATAGCAGAACCATGGGATGTCCGGGTGTAAGGGGGAAATAGATATATATGTATCCTATGTTATAGCAGAACCATGGGTGTTCTGGGTCTAAGTGCCAAATAAATGTATGGGCACCCTATGTTATAGTGCAACCATGAGTTTTCCAGGTGTAAGTGACAAACAATGTATGGGCACCCTATGTTATAGCAAAACTGTGGGTGTTCTGGGTGTAAGGGCCAAATAAATATATAGAAACCTTATTTTATAACAGAACCTTGGAAGTTTTGGGGGACCCTATGTTATTACGGACCTATGGGCGTTATGGGGGAAGGGGCCAAATAAATGTTTGAGCACCCTATGTTATAGCAAGTCCGGATGGAAGATGTAAGAACCATGGGCATTCTGGGTTTTTGGGTCATGTAAATGTACTGTATGAGAACCTTATGTTTATAGCGGAACCATATGAGGTCCGGTGTAGGGGTCAAATAAATGTATGGGGACCCTGTGTTATAGCAGAACCATGGGAGGTCCGGGTGTAAGGACCAAATTCATGTATGGGCTCCCTGTGTTATAGCAGAACCATGGGAGGTCCGGGTGTAAGAGCCATAACACAGATGCTAAAATTCACCTACATTTACGGGTGGGAGAAAACAGCCCAATGCCGTGTCCTCCGTAGGAAGCTCCTCTGTCTGGCAAATGGGCAAAACCACAACTGGGAAGAGCCTGTGCATTTTTAATAATTTCATAATTGTTATTTAGTTCTGCAATGACTCTAATAATTATTATAGGAAGATCCACAGATCATCACAGAAACTATTACATGTGTAAACTTAATGGGATTTTATTTAACGAATAGAATAACGAATATTTAACGAATAGATGGGTTGAAACACATCAATACAAGATGAGACAGCGAGGCAGCACTATCTGTGCCTACATCATTTTATAAAGAAATACAGGGAGAGGGGCGACCGGTGCTTACATATCTCTATACAGGCAGTCCCCGGGTTACGTACAAGATAGGGTCTGGAGGTTTGTTCTTAAGTTGAATTTGTATGTAAGTGGAAACTGTATATTTTGTAATTGTAGATCCAGACAAGAAAAAATTTGGCCCCAGTGACAATTGCAATTTAAACATTTTTTGCTGTAATGGGACCAAGTATTATCAATAAAGCTTCATTACAGACACCTTACAGCTGATCATTGCAGTCTGGGACTATAGTAACATCCAGAGAGGTCACCAGAGGTCACAGGGGTCTGTCTGTAACTATGGGTTGTCTGTAAGTCGGGTGTCCTTAAGTAGGGGACCGCCTGTAGTGCTAAACATGTCATTTATTCAGTGCCAAGACTTAACTCTCTTTAAGTATAGACTGGTAACTAGCAAAATATGTGAATATTTTTTTTTTACACAGAGAGACAAGGAGGAAGCAGCATTATCTGTGCCTGCGTGACTTAAATGGAGAGAAGGGGTGGCAGTGCTTTATGTGCTTAGGTTTTTGTGATGCTGATGCATTGAATTATCATTAGAGGTGAGCAGACCAGATGGTCAAATTCAGCGTTTCAGTTGCTCTCTGGCCATGGATAGTCGCTAGAGGCGTGAATTTGCCAGATTGTCTGCACAGCCACCAATTTAGCGATATGTCCGGGTAAGACAGTCAAAACTTAACGATGAGCTAATCTCTAATTATCTTTGTCTTGGCTTTGATTTTTTTTTTAATTAGAGTTCCTTAAGTAGTACTATCTGTGCCTAAGGTTACCACATAGGAAGACAGGGAGGCAGTGACAATTCTATGGGGGGGAGCATAATTGGCCATGGATAACAAATATAAGATGATTACCACAGTCACAGTGCCTGGATCTATGAGTAAGTGTCCCTAGTTTATCAGGATGGATTTTTGGGACAGGGAGAGACCGTAAGGCAATACTGCCGGTATATGCATATCTGCATAATACAAGAGGCTAAGAGGCGGTACTATCTGCATATTACAAGAGGCTAGGGGGCAGTACTATCTACAGATTACAAGAGGCTAGGAGGCAGTACTATCTGCAGATTACAAGAGGCTAGGAGGCAGTACTATGCATATTACAAGAGGCTAGGAGGCTGTACTATCTGCATATTACAAGAGGCTAGGAGGCAGTACTATCTTCATACTACAAGAGGCTAGGGGGCAGTACTATCTTCATACTACAAGAGGCTAGGAGGCAGTACTATCTTCATACTACAAGAGGCTAGGAGGCAGTACTATCTTCATACTACAAGAGGCTAGGAGGCAGTACTATCTTCATACTACAAGAGGCTAGGAGGCAGTACTATCTTCATACTACAAGAGGCTAGGAGGCAGTACTATCTTCATACTACAAGAGTCTACGAGGCAGTACTATCTGCTTACTGCAAGAGGCTAGGAGGCGGTACTATCTGCAGATTACAAGAGGCTAGGAGGCAGTACTATCTGCATATTACAAGAGGCTAGGAGGCAGTACTATCTGCATATTACAAGAGGCTAGGGAGCAGTACTATCTGCAGATTACAAGAGGCTAGGAGGCAGTACTATCTGCATATTACAAGAGGCTAGGAGGCAGTACTATCTTCATACTACAAGAGGCTAGGGGGCAGTACTATCTTCATACTACAAGAGGCTAGGAGGCAGTACTATCTTCATACTACAAGAGGCTAGGAGGCAGTACTATCTGCATATTGCAAGAGGCTAGGAGGTGGTACTATCTGCATATTACAAGAGGCTAGGGGCAGTACTATCTGCAGATTACAAGAGGCTAGGAGGCAGTACTATCTGCATATTACAAGAGGCTAGGGGGCAGTACTATCTGCAGATTACAAGAGGCTAGGAGGCAGTACTATCTGCATATTACAAGAGGCTAGGAGGCAGTACTATCTGCATATTACAAGAGGCTAGGAGGCAGTACTATCTGCATATTACAAGAGGCTAGGAGGCAGTACTATTTGCATATTACAAGAGGCTAGGAGGCAGTACTATCTTCATACTACAAGAGGCTAGGAGGCAGTACTATCTTCATACTACAAGAGGCTAGGAGGCAGTACTATCTTCATACTACAAGAGGCTAGGAGGCAGTACTATCTGCAGATTACAAGAGGCTAGGAGGCAGTACTATCTGCAGATTACAAGAGGCTAGGAGGCAGTACTATCTGCAGATTACAAGAGGCTAGGAGGCAGTACTATCTGCAGATTACAAGAGGCTAGGAGGCAGTACTATCTGCAGATTACAAGAGGCTAGGAGGCAGTACTATCTGCAGATTACAAGAGGCTAGGAGGCAGTACTATCTGCAGATTACAAGAGGCTAGGAGGCAGTACTATCTGCAGATTACAAGAGGCTAGGAGGCAGTACTATCTGCAGATTACAAGAGGCTAGGAGGCAGTACTATGCAGATTACAAGAGGCTAGGAAGCTGTACTATCTTCATACTACAAGAGGCTAGGAGGCAGTACTATCTTCATACTACAAGAGGCTAGGGGGCAGTACTATCTGCATATTACAAGAGGCTAGGAGGCAGTACTATCTGCAGATTACAAGAGGCTAGGAGGCAGTACTATGCATATTACAAGAGGCTAGGAAGCTGTACTATCTTCATACTACAAGAGGCTAGGAGGCAGTACTATCTTCATACTACAAGAGGCTAGGGGGCAGTACTATCTGCATATTACAAGAGGCTAGGAGGCCGTACTATCTGCAGATTACAAGAGGCTAGGAGGCAGTACTATGCATATTACAAGAGGCTAGGAAGCTGTACTATCTTCATACTACAAGAGGCTAGGAGGCAGTACTATCTTCATACTACAAGAGGCTAGGGGGCAGTACTATCTGCATATTACAAGAGGCTAGGGGGCAGTACTATCTGCATATTACAAGAGGCTAGGGGGCAGTACTATCTGCAGATTACAAGAGGCTAGGAGTCAGTACTATGCATATTACAAGAGGCTAGGAGTCAGTACTATGCATATTACAAGAGGCTAGGAGGCAGTACTATCTTCATACTACAAGAGGCTAGGAGGCAGTACTATCTGCAGATTACAAGAGGCTAGGAGGCAGTACTATCTGCATATTACAAGAGGCTAGGGGGCAGTACTATCTGCATATTACAAGAGGCTAGGGGGCAGTACTATCTGCAGATTACAAGAGGCTAGGGGGCAGTACTATCTGCATATTACAAGAGGCTAGGAGGCAGTACTATCTGCAGATTACAAGAGGCTAGGAGGCAGTACTATCTGCAGATTACAAGAGGCTAGGAGGCAGTACTATGCATATTACAAGAGGCTAGGAGGCTGTACTATCTGCATATTACAAGAGGCTAGGAGGCAGTACTATCTTCATACTACAAGAGGCTAGGGGGCAGTACTATCTTCATACTACAAGAGGCTAGGAGGCAGTACTATCTTCATACTACAAGAGGCTAGGAGGCAGTACTATCTTCATACTACAAGAGGCTAGGAGGCAGTACTATCTGCAGATTACAAGAGGCTAGGGGGCAGTACTATCTTCATACTACAAGAGGCTAGGAGGCAGTACTATCTTCGTACTACAAGAGGCTAGGAGGCAGTACTATCTGCGTACTACAAGAGGCTAGGAGGCAGTACTATCTGCGTACTACAAGAGGCTAGGAGGCAGTACTATCTGCGTACTACAAGAGGCTAGGAGGCAGTACTATCTGCATATTACAAGAGGCTAGGAGGCAGTACTATCTGCTTACTGCAAGAGGCTAGGAGGCAGTACTATCTGCATATTACAAGAGGCTAGGAGGCAGTACTATCTGCGTACTACAAGAGGCTAGGAGGCAGTACTATCTGCGTACTACAAGAGGCTAGGAGGCAGTACTATCTGCATATTACAAGAGGCTAGGAGGCAGTACTATAGGTGCCTACATGACCACTATATGAGGCCATAGCCCAGAGATTATATACTGTGCAGGTAATAGTTTCCCTGTAAGGACAGGTCCAGGTTTATCCACATAATACAGAAAGTTTATCTGTTACATTTAGTCATAATCTGGATCTTTTTCATAACAAAGTTTTCCATCCAACAATGGAGAGATTCCTGCACCCGGTGCCAAGTGCGAGCGCTCGCTGGATTCTTGTGCTGTCAAAATAAGTATTAGGCAATGGGAAGAATATTTCGGAAATGTCTGAAATGCTCCGAAGCGGCCGCCACAGGCCGTAAATACATCTGCACCCGCGCGATAAAGGCCGAATAATAGGAATCCTAATAATATTATGGGACTGAACATTTTATGGCCATATATTTTCCAGAAAGCAGAAATCATTGTGTAATGAGGGTGCGAAGGGTTTGGTTCTTTAAGGGAACCTGTCAGCAGGTGTGGACAGGCCTTTACGCAGCTGAGGTTTAGGGGTCCTAAACATTTTTAAGTTATGGAAATCGGGAATGTCTGGTCCCCCAGCGCATGCACATTGTGTGTAGCGATTCCCTGGGAGTCTGAATTGGAGTCAAGTCACCGAAACGCTGACACTTTTCCTCCCCTATAAGCGTGGAACCGGACGCCTGGAAGTGAAACCACAGCATAATGTAAGCAAGTTGATGGTTTGCAACTTAAAAACCTACATCCCTTTAAGGTCATATTAAAGGGAACTCCATCACCAAGTTTTATCCCACTAAACTAACAGCCCCCTAAGGTCGGGTATGAAATGTACTTTCTAGAATGCCTTCTTTTGTGTGAAATCTCTCCCGTTTACCTATAAAAAAAAATCTCCTCCAAAGTCAGGCAAATATGACTCTTCTCACCTCATTTTCCCATGAAATGAGTCAAGTTTTGTGCCTGCAAGAGGTAGTGTCATTTCAGAAGTCTCTATTTTCTATTCTGTAGTATCTAGAAACGTGTTGTCATATTAAAGATATGAATCTCATCTTTCCAATGCCATCAAGCTTATGGTTCTGTGAGCTACAGAACCAGACATACAGACCGTTAAACAATAGGTGGGAACTGGATCTTTATCTGTAGCTCACATTTCAACCTATGTCTTTAGCTTCCTGTATCTCTGAAACTTTAGTTCCCAAAAGCCATAAGCCTGATGTGATCTGAAAGACGAGATCCCTATCTTTAATATGGGGCACCAGACTATGTTTCTAGGTGCTATAGAACAGAAGATAGGGGCTTCTGAAGTGATACTACCCCTGCAACCACTTAACTTGACTCATCTCATTTTAAAATAAGGTGAGAAGAGTCATAATATCCTGACTTTGATGGCAATTTTTTTTTTTTATAGGTAAACGGGTGAGATTTCACAGAAAAGAGGAGTTCTAGAAAGGACATTTCATACTCTTACCTGAGAGGGCGAGTAGTTTAGTGGGGTAAAACCTGGTGACAAATAATCCAAGATCCAGCCGTGTCAAAGGCGATTTTTTCTTTATTGTAGCTTAGTACTAAAATCCAAAGCTTAAAGGAAACCTACCACTTGTAGTGGCAGGTTTCCGATGGAAATACCGGGCACCAGCTCAGGGTGAGCTGGTGCCGGAGCTTATTTTAGTTAGTGTTCTAAACCGCGGTATCGCGGTTTAAAACACTTTTTAAACGTTATAGCCGGCGCAGGCAGGTACGCGCTCGGCGCTTACCGTGCACGCGGCTCTCCTTCACTTCCTATGTAGCCGCGCGCACGGTAAGCGCCGAGCGCGTACCTGCCTGAGCCGGCTATAAAGTTTAAAAAGTGTTTTAAACCGCGATACCGCGGTTTAAAACACCAACGAAAATAAGCTCCGGCACCAGCTCACCCTGAGCTCACCCTGAGCTGGTGCCCGGTATTGCCATCGGAAACCTGCCACTACAAGTGGTAGGTTTCCTTTAAATCTTGGCCAACGCGTTTCAAATGGGAAGACCGTGCTTATTCATTTCACTCTTTAACCCCTTATACTCAAATCTGTACTTCACTGCAGGAAGGTGATGATCAAACCCACTGGTCTGAAGCATGGGGGGGGGGCTTAGTCCATTACGATATGGGGTCGGACAGAGGTCAAGAGTCAAAGTCAGAGTGCGACCTTGAATATCAACTTGTGGCCATCGCCCTCTTTCTCCATTTGGACGAGGAGTCTGGGACCCCAATTCTAATGATCATTGGAGACCCCATTGGATGGTGTCTGCTGGTGACTCAGGGTATTGCAGTTTATTATGTGATTATAGGGCGCAAGCAACAGGAGACTTCATCACGCAGTGACCCTACATCGCTCTGCTCTACCCATTCCTTCCTCCATAACATTCCTATATACATATACATGACAGGTCTGCTTTAATTCCATCTACCGGGAGATGACTCCCTTAGATGTGGGTTAATTCTTGTCTGCCTTGTCCCTGTCCTGGTGGATACATATATAATGTGTTACAGCCGGAGGATCTGGAGCGGCAGCAGCTCGTAGATGTGTCATCAAGAATTTATAATAAGTGGCTCCCGCAGAAGATCAATGTGTGAGGGAGGTCTATGAGATTAGAAACAGGATCTGATGTGTTTCTGGTAACAGCTCCACTTTTTTTGGTAGGCACTGCCCGGTATTGCAGCTATCACATGCGTTGTGTTAATCCTGGTTCTTATGACAATCCAACATTTTTAAAATCCAATTGTCACAGAGACCCAAAAAAATATTGGCTGGGATTACAATTCTAAAATTTACAGTTCCGACTTGCATACAAATTCAACTTAAGAACAAACCTACAGACCCTATCTTGTACGTAACCCGGGGGACTGCCTGTAATACATAACTAATGGTGGGTTGTCGGTCTGTGGCTTCTCTACAGTCCACCTATATCTTTTATATTTACCGGTCTGAAGTCTTTAATATTTGTCTGGTGATTTTGGGCTGCACTTCCGGGGACGTATTTTGTGAAATGCAATATTTATCTTGTGCCTGTAGGGGGAGAAGTTTTGTGCTTTTGGTGCTTCTGGGTCACATTTTTGCTTTGCGTGAAATATTTTATGTTATTGGAGTGGTATTTTGAGGTGCACTGTGGTATCTTTTATACTTCTCATGTGCAATCTAGTCCTGCACTGTGGTCACTTTTGCATTTTGGGTGTGATTTTGTACATGACCGCCATTCTGCTTGTGCTTTTGGAGTGGTATTTTGCTTGTGATTTCTGGGGAGGTATTTTGTGCAGTACTGTTTTATTTATTTATTTTTGCTTGGTGATTTTGGGGTGGCTTTTTATGCATTAAATTTTTTTTTGTTTGGCACTTTTAAGGTGGTAGTTTGCATTAGTCTTTTGCAATGGTATTTTGATTTGTCATTTTTGGGTGGTATTTTGTGCAGTACTGTTTTTTTTTTTTTTTGCTTGGTGTTTTTGGGGAGGTATTTAACGCAGTACAGTTTTTTTTTCTTGCTTGATTCTTTTGGGGTGGTATTTTGTGCAGTTCTGTTTATTTGTGCTTGATGCTTTTCGGGTGGTATTTTGTTTTGGGTATTTTGTGTGGTATTTTGTGCAGTACTTTTTTTTTTAATTATTTGCTTGTTTTGTTTTGGGGCGGTATTTAACGAAGTACGTTTTTTTTTCTCCTTGGTTCTTTTGGGGTGGTATTTTGTGCAGTACTGTTACTATTTTGCCTGGTGCTTATGGGGCGGTATTTTGGGCTGTACTGTTTATCTGCTACTTGTTTGTGGGGTGGTTTCTGTGCAGTACTATTTTACCTGGTTCTTCTGGGAGAGTGGTCAATAGTCAGATCAAATAAAGATTGTGTTTGTGCACAGATTTAGGCAGAGTGATTTGTTGATGGCTACTTGGAAAGAGCTTGGCACTTGGCAAGTGCAACCCCCCTCCCTGATAGCACTTAGAAGCCCCACCTCACCCATCGCTATACCACTGACCTATCCGCGTGCAGTTGTGAACGCGATTGTTATTTGGACCGTAATCCTTCGCAGACGTCCAGTAAGAAATCTGCTCCGTGCTCTGAGGTTAAGTTTATGGCATAAAACCAGCGGAGACACATTGAAAACTTTTCTATTCCACAAGCTTTTATGGTTCTGGTTATACGTTTCTTTGAAGCGTCTGCGTCTGGCAGTAACAGGATTTTGGCTGATGTGCGAACAGGCAACAGATTAAAGGTGTTTAGAAAAACAGAACAATTCCATTAGTATTTTTAACAAATCCACCCAAAAAAAAAAATCTAGAACATCCAAAAAGTATCTTGATGTCCTAGACTTCGTGTAATGTACAAAGCGTATGCCCCTTCCTTAAAGGGACGCTCCTAGTGTAACTAGAAGAGAGTGTAATGTCAAGTGTAGGGCTGAGAGGTCGAGCGTCATGACCTCACTATCTTTGGTTCGCAACTCTGTTTATTCTTTTTGTCTGTATCCCTTTAATAAAGGGAAGCCATAACTCCCTGCTCTGTTGCTGCTGAGGTTTGTATAGTGACATGTACTATGGGCAGCACGGTGGCTCAGTGGTTAGCACTACAGCCTTGCAGCGCTGGGGTCCTGGGTTCACGTCCCATCCAAGTCAACATCTGCAAAGAGTTTGTATGTTCTCTCCGTGTTTGCGTGGGTTTCCTCCAGGTCCTCCAGTTTCCTCCCACACTCCAAAACATACTGGTAGGTTGATTAGATTGTAAGCCCCATTGGGGACAGGGACTGATTTGGCAAGTTCTGTGCATCGCTGCGTAATCTGTGTGCGCTATATAAATAAAGAATTATTATTATTATTTAGACTTTACTGTGACTTCCTGCTGTGATCTGGAAGTAAGAGCTTCTCTGTGTAAGGTCTGGATACAGAACTGTTCGCAATATATGAAAGACTTGTAATTATTGATTGATTTTACATGGATAGTAGTGAGTTTATAACCTCCAAAGCGTAAAACAAAGACTCCAATTTTCTTCTTTTTCTTCTCTGTTTTGCTGATATTCCATGATGCTTCAGCAGAGCCTTACATGACCAACCACTGACTGTACCATCTCTTATAGCATACATATTCTCCAACACTTTACTGCTTTGAAGATGATCCCTGAATATTAAGTGATTTAGCAGTCCTGCTACTTACTTTTGTACTGTGTGCAGACTCTCTGTGCTTCTTTGTTTACACATCTGAGCAGTGATGAATAGGAGGAGTTGTGGAAGGAGGGTTATGACTCATCCTTCTCCTTACCCCTCACCTCTTGCTGTATCTGTCAGTGAAGACGTACTATGAAAAGAAAGATACAGTGTAAGACACCATAAGGATGAGCTGGAGCAGTGAGAGAGAGGAAGCTGTGTATATATGCAGAGGGGCAGGATGGTGGGAATAGGGAAAGGCTTAAAAAGCTAAGGAGGCAAAGCACAGGTACGTATACATGCAGAGGCATTTCTAAAGGAAAAGATTTATTTTAAAAGTGGCCAACCCCTTTAAGGTGGTTTCCAAGAATCTGTAAACCCCTAGGGGACTGGGTAAAAAGAAAAAAGATTGCACTTACTTCGCTCCAGCTCCCGCTTCTCATTTTGCTCTGGTACTTCAGGTTTTTGGGCCTGTGCATGACCAGAAGTTTTTGGAAGTCCACTGGATCCACTTTAACCAAAGTGTGACACCACTGACCAGGTGGACAACAAAGGAAGTGATGTCTCCTGGAAAACCGAAGTGACACCATGTGGTTTAATTAGGTCACTTATTGGCTAAAGTGGGTCCTGTCACCAGAGATGAGTCAAGCTTATAGTCACTTCAGACGCCCTTTTTCTTCCTAAGTGACATTTTAAAGAAATTAATCTCATATTTCAGAATACAGATTAGAAGCTACCGAACCAGACATAAAGGCAATTAAAGAAAACTGCAGGAACTGGATCTTTATCAGCACCTCACATTATAACTACCTGTATGTCTAATTCTACAGAAACACAAGCCTGCGGTCACCTAAAAGATGAGATTCTTATCTTTAAAATGACACCAGCATTGTGTTTCAAGGTGCAATACAACTGAAGATAGGGACCTATGAATTGATGCTTCGCCGGCAGCCTGTAAACTTGAGTCTTCTCAGGCAAAATATGACTCTTCTCTGCTCATTGTCACGTCTTTATAGGTAAAATGGTCAAATTTTAGAATGGACATTTCATTCCAAGACCTGAGGCGGTGGGTAGTTTAATGGGGTAAATCTGGTGACAGGTTCCTTTGTATCTTTCTGTATTCTGTGTGAGATATCTGACACTGTGTAATCAGTCGCTTAACGCTGTAACGATTTTTTTGTTTCTGACTAACCAGATATATGAGGTCATACAATTCAATTAGTAAATTTGCTGAAGATAAGATTTGGCTTTCTCGCTGTGGTTTTAGCTTGTGTTACGTTGATATGAAGCAGAGAGCTGCCACATCTGCTGCACTCGGCTCTGCTACATGTGTAGTGTATACAGTACAGGGGTGATCCGTGCGGGAAACATGGAGGCCATCTGCGTCATGATGACTTCTCCTTCCATATGTGGAGTTCATGCGAGTTGAGGCGCTGTCTTCTCGCGGGGCAGGACGCATGGCTGCTTCTAGACTTCACAGCTGCCACTATGAATTAGCGCTTGGACACGACCGCACGCTCGGCTTCGGACCTGACCCGTTCGTGTGAGGAGCGAGACGCTGTGCTGATCAATATATGATGCGGCTATAATGTAGAGGTTGTCGTAGCTATACGGAGTTATGCACAAGGCTTGGGGTCCTCCAGGGTTTGGCACGAGGTTTGTGATTAGGATAGGACTGTACAATACACTATTATATAATACATTCCCTTTAAGCCGCCCCCCTTGACCAAAAATGTATCAGCAGATTGTATCCTGCAGACTGCAGGCAGTGTAAGGTATTGTCCCTGGAGAGATGTGTAATCATACCTTTGGGGATGTTGTTAGTAGCAGCTGGACTGTGATATATGGATTTATATTCCAGGATTATGGCTTGTCCCAAGTGCAGTGGGGACGTGTCCTCACACTGCTGTGCTCTGCAGCCAGTGTTGGGTATAGTCCCTGGATAAATGTGTAATCATACCTTTGTGGATGGTTTTAGTAGCAGCAGAACTGTGAAATAGGATTTTATATTGCAGGATTGTAACTTTTCCAAGTGTGCTGGGAGCATGTCCTCACACAGCTGTGCTCCATGCAGCCAGTTTTAGGTGTAGTCCCTGAAGAGATGTGTAATTATACATTTGTGTGTTGTTAGTAGCAGCAGGACTGTGATATATGGTATTATATTCCAGAATTGTAACTTTACCACATGCTATAGCATGATGTCCTCACTCTGCTGTGCTCTTAACTCTCTGCAGCCATTGTTTTGTATTCTCCCTTGAGAGATGTGTAATTAGATCTTTGTGGATGTTGTTAGTAGCAGCAGAACTGTGAAATAGGAGTTTATACTGCCGGATTGTAGCTTCTCCAAGTGCACTGGGGCATGTCCTCACACTGCTGTGCTCTTAGTTCTCTTGGTGTCAGTTCTCTTAGTGTAATTCTTTATTTTTACAGAATTGGTAATCACTTGCTACCTGGTTCTCTCTTGAAAATAGAGAGTCCCGTCAGCGATGTCCCTGTCATGAGTTCAGTCCATCAAAAAACGCATTGTTTTTTCCCAGTTTTAATTAAGATAATTTGTAAAACCGGTCAAAAACGGAAGCGTTTTTCAAAAACGCCTGCGGTTTTTGACACACTACTTAAAAACGGGCCCAAAACGCGTTCAAAACGGCACGTGTGACCGCAGCCTTGTGCAAAATTAGGATCATTCGTTACAATCTTTATGATAAGTTCTATATGGATTTTAATGACCCGAGGTTTCCTGTCACTGACAGATGTCACCACAAGTTCAAGTTGAAGGTCACTCGCTGTTCCTGAGATCTTCACTAGAGTCCAAGTTAATTGCTTTGGGAAAATGATCCCTGGAAGAATCTTTTCCAGGCCGCGGCGCGGAGCTTCCTGTTTACATTCTTTCCATATGGTGAGAATTCCGTGAGGATCCTGTGTGTACAGCGGCTTAGAAGAAGGAACATGTATGGGGCAGAGCTGTGAGAAACCTCAGACGTCTACAATATGGGAAGACTTCCCAACATATGGTGTAAGACGCCCCATCTCCTCTCCTGCCGAGCACCCAGCTATGTGTAATACTCACAGGACACATCTACTGGGTGATCACCTACACCCACCATCACTGGCCAGAAGTCAGCACCTACTAGACCCTATTCATAGAGGTTGTAGTCTGATGAGGGTTTGGTGGTCATTACTGTAGAGTGCTCTGGAGGGTCCTCGTTTATGTTGGAGGGCTGGAGTGTTAACTGAAATTCATAGCTCACAGAGCATTGTCTAGACTGGATACAGTTGTCTCCATTCAGAGGCAGTGACCCTGCACATAGCTAGTCCTGCTCTCAGCTGAGAAGTGGAGACCATTGTATCCAGTCTAGACAATGCTCTGTGAGCTAAACAAACAACCTGCACTCCAGACTGATACATTTTAACGAACCAGCTGATATGTTCAGCTCACAGAGCATTGTCTAGACTGGATACAATTGTCTCCATTCAGAGGCAGTGGCCCTCTACATGGCTAGTCCTGCTCTCAGCTGAGAAGTGGAGACAACTGTATCCAGTCTAGACAATTCTCTGTGAGCTAAACACATGAGCAGCAGCTGCACAGATCTCTCTGCTGGTTTGTTGCAATCAGTCTGGAGCCCAGGCTGTTTAGCTCACAGAGCATTGTCTAGACGGATACAGGTGCCTCCATTTAGAGGCAGTGACCCTGTACATAGCGAGTCCTGCTCTCAGCTGAGAAGTGGAGACCATTGTATCCAGTCTAGACAATGCTCTATGAGCTAAACACATCAGCAGCAGCTGCACATATCTCTCTGCTGGTTTGTAACAATGTATCAGTCTGGAGACCAGGCTGTTTATCTTACAGAGCATTGTTTTGTCTGGATACTATTGTCTATACTTCTCAGCCAGAATGGTAACAATTGTATCCAGTCTAGACAATGCTCTGTGAGCTAAACACATTAGCAGTAGGTGCAGAATGCTCTCTGCTGGTTTGTTACAATGTGTCAGTGTGGATTCCTCTGATAGAAATCCCTCTGTGTACATGATGTCTCCTGTCCCTCGCCAGCGCCGGCTGCTCCTCCTTCTCGCCTGTAAATTTGTCTATTTTGCCTTTTTAATGATTCCTTGTGATTCCTCCCTTTGATGTGTTTGTGTAGTTCAGTTCTCACCTCCGGCTATGAATCTATTTTATAAAAAGACTTAATAACTAGTTGTATCCTGCAGGTTCTGAGACTTGTATCATACTTTACAGACACTGGAGGAAGCCGCTCCAACAATTAGATCTGTGTCTGATTTCTTTTTAATTGAGTTATATCATCGTAGGAAATATAATATTCATTCACACAGATTCTTCTCATCAGAGAAATCTCTTCATATTTTTACATTGGACTCATTTTTTTGGGCCGTACAAAGGGGTTTTATTTTTGGTTCTGCAAGAGCCCTGAGGGTGGTCCTTCAACCTCAAGTGCTCTCTGTCTTCAAGTGTTTAACAGGCCATCCCTTTATAGTGTCCAAACATAGCCAATTTAATGTCCATGTCCAATCATGCAGGAACAGAGAGCATTGCAATACAGAGAGCACAGAGCACAGCAGTGTGAGGAGACGCTTACAGTGCACTTGGAGAAAAACTGCCATCCTGGAATATAAATACATACATAACAGTCCTGCTGTTACTATCAACATACACAAATATATGATTACACATCTCTTAAGGGACAATACCTTACACTTTCTACAGAGTGCTCAGCGCATAGCAGTGTGAGGACACCCCACAATTCACCAGGGGAAGCTACAATTCTGGAATTCATATCTATTGTTCACAGTCCTGCGGCCACTTATAACACACACAGAGGTATGATTACATATCTCTTCAGGGATAATTTACTGGCTGCAGAGCGCTAAGAGCACAGCAGTGTGAGGACACCCCACAATTCACCAGGGGAAGCCACAATTCTGGAATTCATATCTATTGTTCACAGTCCTGCGGCCACTTATAACACACACAGAGGTATGATTACATATCTCTTCAGGGATAATTTACTGGCTGCAGAGCGCTAAGAGCACAGCAGTGTGAGGACACGCTCACAATATAATAGGGGAAGCGACAATTCTGGAATTCCTATCTATTGTTCACAGTCCTGCTGCCACTTACACACACAAGTCTGATTACACCTCTTTCTAGGGATAATTCATAACACTGTTTGCAGAGAGCTAAGAGCACAGCAGTGTGAGGACACCCCACAATGCACTAGGGGAAGCTACAATCCTGGAATTCAAATTCTTGTTTCACAATCCTGCTGTCACTTAGGACCCAGAGGTATGATTACACATCTCTTCAGGGATAATTCATAACACTGTCTGCTAAGAGCACAGCAGTGTGAGGACACCCCACAATGTACTAGGGGAAGCTACAATCCTGGAATTTAAATCTGTTTCACAGTCATGCTTCTATTTAAAACATATATAAGGGTATGATTACACATTTCCACAGGCAATTTTAGCAGCAACACTGGCTACAGAGAGAGCTGAGCACAGCAGTGTGAGGAAACACCCCTTGGAGAAGCTACAATCCTGGAATGTAAATCCATATTTCACAGTCCTGCTGCTGCTACTAGCAAACACAAATGTGGCACAATCCCTTTAAGGCCTTTTCATGCACGATCTCCTTTTTAACTGCATATAAAAGCACAGACTTTGACAAAACGGGAAGCCTAAGTTTACCTATTGTTTTAGTGGAATTCAATATCATAAAAGCATCGGCATACACTTGTCTCACTCGCCTTGAGGAACAAAATGCAAAAAGTTTTCTTTCCTACTTCCTCTTTAAAAACAATAACCGTTTTTGATGTCCATCAAAAGACAGTGTAACGTTTGCCTTTAGTATATTTTCACTTGATTAAAAAAAAGCATAAACTTTTTATCTCTGGACTTTAATAGAACTTTTTTTTTCCTTTTTATAGGGGTTTTCCAGTTTAATAACTGCAATAAAGCCATGAGGAATTTTTTTTTGTTCGGAACCCTGCCTAGGTTACTAATCTTTGTTCCCCACTTTATGTTCTTGTGTTCTGGTCCAGATGCTTCAATTTCAGAACTTGAACCCATTGCCTTTATGGCCCCTGTAAAACGGAACCTGTTGTGGCGATTTATGCAGCGCTGTACAGAGTTTGTTACATTGGTCCCTGTACCCATGGGGCTCACAATCTAAACAACCTACCAGTATGTTTTGGAGGGTGGGAGGAAACCGGAGGACCCGGAGGAAACCCACACAAACACGGAGAGAATATACAAACTTTTTGCAGATCTTTTTGACTTGGATGGGATTTGAATCCAGGGCCCCAGCACTGCAAGGCGGAAGTACTACTCACTCAGCCACCGTGCCGCCCCATAAAATGTTTTTTTTTTTTTTTTTTTTACAATTTTCTTCACATACATCTCTTATAAAGGTCAATTTAGGACTCTAAACCACAGGTCTATAATGAACAGTAGATGGTTTGGGGTCCCAAATTGACCTGACTGGTTCTGTTTAAGTATGTATTTGGTAGGGGTGCTCACCTCCCACCTCATAGAGCAGTTCTGTCCATCAGTGGTGGTTCAGTTACTGCAGGTGCGCCCCACATTCCACCATGTGAACAGAGACTTAGGTCAACTTGCCCAGGATCTTGAGTTCTTTTGAGAAATCCTTCAATTTTGATGTAAAAAACCCCCCCCTATATATCATGCCAACAATATGACGTTATCCCAATGGATGCAAGTCCATGAGATCTGTCACTTAGCATTGAGGTCAATCCAGATCTGGCAGAACAGTATGGTTTGTGTAAAACCCAGATGGGAACAGAGCCCTCAGTTTCAAAAACCGTTTTTTTAGCCCAATTATTTCACCACAATATGTAGTTCTTGCCATAGAATCATTAGCTAAAAGCTCTGCCCTCAAAAAGTTACTTTGTTGTATACTGAAAACAGTTACTTTGTTGTATGCTGAAAACAGTTACTTTGTTGTATGCTGAAAACAGTTACTTTGTTGTATACTGAAAACTGTTACTTTGTTGTATACTGAAAAGTTACTTTGTTGTATACTGAAAACAGTTACTTTGTTGTATACTGAAAACAGTTACTTTGTTGCTTGTATACTCTATGGTTCCCTTTGTGATTCTGTAGACCACCTGCCCGATAGTAAAGGTAACCCCGTCATCTCTGCACCCCCAATGTTTTCCTACATGTAAAGTCAACAGACCGGACAGCTCTGTGTATTCACAAGTATAACGTTCCCCTTCAAATTCAGGGGGGGCTCCAGATTTTTTCCAGATGGAAGCCCTTGGAGTTTACAGAGTGCAATAATATTTTTCTTCCTTGCGGTGGAAGTTGGACTCATTTCTGTTAATCACAGCTCATTGCTTATTGCGTGACATGCCCTTTAATAAGGGGTCAATATTTCGGTTCCTACGGTCGGGGGTTGGGTAATTTAACTGAAATCGAATGTGGTTAAACGCTATACTAAGTTTTGGTCTGTATAGGTTTATAATAAGATAGCTTAATTTTTCCACCCTCATATCACCCACCCACATACATCAGCATCATCCGTGAGTGTTTTTGAAGAACCTGGGAGCTGAAAGGAAATCTACCATTTGATTTTATGCATTGTGAACCAAACATACATTGAGAATGCTGTAGCTACATTGATGCAGAAACATATCTTTCTTTCCTTGATCTAAGTGTTTTTGCCCAAAAATCAATTATAAAATTCAGGACCTTGGGAAAGCTGGGTGCCTACATAAACACATTACACATGGAGCTTCCTGATCTGTCCAGACAGGACTTATCAACCTGAGCTGGATGACACAGCAGTGGGGGTGCAGGGGGGGGGGGGTGCAGTGATTGATTACTTCTGCCTGTCAGGGACAACACAGTGGTTACATCATTCTCTGGAGCAGTGTATAATTAGGGTAAGAGGAGAGGCGCCGGAGCAGCCACAGGAGCATCAGAGCCTCATTATTATAAATGTATAATAGTTTTTTTCAGCAAAAGCACTCAGTTCAGGGATTAAACAAGATATGTTTCTGCATCAGTGTAGCTACAGCATTCTCAAGGTAATGGTAGATTTCCTTTAGGCTACATTCACATGATGTATGTCCGCCGTACCGTAGTGGGGCGGGCACACAACAGAGCCGGGGAGAGCGCCACTCACCCCCGCCCCTCTCCAAAAGGAACATAGGACCCGGTGCCATATTCCGTCGAAAGATAGGACATGTCCCATCTTTCTACGGAACGGTACGGTGCTGTGAGGCCATTGTGGTGTATGGGGGACGCCGTATATACGTGCCCCATACGTTCATGTGAATGTAGCCTTAAAATGTTAAAAAATACAAAATATTAGAATATGTTTTTGCACCCTGCCTTTTCCCAGGAAAGTTTTGTCCTATGATCATTGGTGCAACTCCTTAAATACCTGCCAAAGATCGTCGCTCCCATATGACTTTATCAAGGAGCCACTGACCTAGAGAAAGTGGCAGCATATGAGTGGTGGACCTGGGAGTGGTTGAGCACATGAGTGGTCCAACTGGGACTAAGGACGAGCGGACCCGTTCAGGTTAGGCTAAGGTAGGGTCCCGAACATGAACACTCACCCCCACCAGTAACACTTGGGATCGTGAGTATTAACCTTTGAATGTTGCCAGAAAAACCCGAGGATCATCACTCCCCATGACGTCAACAGGGAGTGGTTATTCGAGATTGAGTGATCACCCGTGATCACTGCCAGCACCGATTGTGGGTGCAGCGGGGAAGGAGGGGTGAGCCAAACCCGAACTTCTAGCTGAAGTCTGGGATCAAGCTTAGGATCGTGAACCCGCAATGTTCGACACAGATGCGAAAATTGTGATTCGGTTCCACTCATTACTACCTGGGACTGCTTCAATATTCGCTGTTCGTCTAATCCATCTGCCCTCACCAAGCCCCTGCAATATCTAATCATCTTCCTTTTTTTCTTTTTTGTTTTTGTTCTTATCGTTAAACTTTCTGTACATTTGAAAAACAAAATTAAAACATGGATTAAAATGATATTTTTTTTGTCCCACGTTCCTCCCACACACAGTCCTAATTTCTATACCTGTGATGTCTAGCTAAGACCCACCATGGTGATTTTAACCCTACGTATGATGTGCCTTGCGGAGGGGGCAGAGCTCTACACAAGGCGGGACATTCCCTTTTATTATTTTTTGGGATTTAGATGATCTCTACACTTTCACATGAGCAATTTTTTTACTTTTGAATGCTGGTTTGGCTATAATACTGTTTTGTTTGGTTTCAGTCTTGCTGGGACTTCCTTTCTGGGGTAGAGGCAGAGAGAGCTGCACAGATTTTTTCCATGCAAGGGATTTGTAATTATTTATTAGAATATACCGCATATACTCGAGTATAAGCCGACCCAAGTATAAGCCGAGGCCCCTAATTTTACCTCTAAAACCTGGTAAAACGTATATATTTTTTTACTCAAGTATAAGCCGAGTTTGGGTTTTCAGCACATTTTTTTTGTGGTGAAAAACTAGGCTTATACTTGAGTATATATCTGTGTTTACTTCTCGTTTTCTTTTACTTAATTAGATTCTAGTTTTCTAGACTAAATCTAGAGCAAGATACAATCCCCCACATGTCCTTCCTAGAGAAAAACTTTACTTGAATATGCTCTCTAGCTATTCTATAGTCAGAATAAGGGTAAAAAAACAATCCAGTCCTGAAAATGAGTTTCAGACAGAATCTTCCAAGAGTGAACATAACATATTATTTTGTTTAAAGGTGAAAACGACCTGAAACCATAGCAACCCATCTGCAATACTCGTCTACCTGTCCGCTGCGGTAAACACTGGACCGGTTGCTATGTTTGCAGCACAGACGTGCACCTCGCTTATTACCATCCCGATTGGGTGAACATTGATTGTTTTTGGATTTCCATTTTGAAGCCCCCCCCCCCCCCCCCCTACAAAAAAAAAACATAGACAAAACTGTACAATTGATGTCTCTCTCCATATCCCAGCAATGTAGAAAAATCCAGTGTGGACAGTTCACGGATTCACGTTCCCTATTGTGAGAAGGTGGAAGGGGCTGGCAGTCCCCGTACATGAGATCATCTGTTGACACAGACAAAAACAAAGGGATAGACTAATGTTAGTTAATGCCCGGGGCTTATGTGTGTGTACTTCTTCTTAGTTTATTTGGAACTCTATTACTGGGGTATTTCCATGTCATAAAGCAAAAGCAGATCACCCGGATATGTCATGAGTCAGTGGGGGTCCAATCTCTGGGATCCCGAGAGTGATTGTGCCCTTTTTATAAAAGGGAACTGGTCACCAGCTTTTACTCCACTAAACTTTTAGCCTCCACAGGTAGGGAATGAAATTCCATCTTTTATGTTAAAACTAACCAATTTACCTATAAAAAAAAAAATGCTGTTGGTGATACTTGAAAGATAAAAATCACATCTTTTGAAAGGCATCCGGCTTGTGGTTTTGCATGCTATAGAACTGGAGATAACTAAAGGTAAAGATGTGCTTGGGAATGGTACTACCGATGAAGATCAAATTCTTTTCTTTGTATCTCTGATTTGAAAGATGAGATTCTCATCCTTTAAAATAACACCAGAAGCCTGATTCTAGGAGCCAAAAATAGGGGTGTCTGCAGTGATGCTATGCCTCCAATCTCTCAATTACTTCCGACTTGATATGTTCAAAAACGGGGAAGTGTAAAGATCGTAAAGAGGGGAAGAGAAGAAGAAATCTGATCTGAAGAATCATGTGTGGCCAGATGTGTGTCCATCTCTAACCTGGAGAAGAGTTGTCACCAGGATGAGAAGAAGAAGTCCGGTCTAATGGATCAGAAACAGCCTGGTGTGTATTTGTCTCTAACTTAGAGAGGAGTTGTCACCAGGAGGAGAAGAAGAGAAGAAGAAGCTTGGTCTGATGAATCATATACGTCCAGGTGTGTGTCCATCTCTAACCTGGAGAAGAGATGGTGTCCAAATGAGAAGAACGGGTTGGAGGCAACGTTCTGCTTGTATACCTTCGGTCTGATACGTACTCCACCTATCTAGACGTTGTACAGACCACATAATCCCTTCATAGAAGTGATATCCTCTAAGGCTAGTGGTGGCGAACCTATGGCACGGGTGCCAGAGGCGGCACTCAGAGCCCTTTCTGTGGGCACCCGGGCCGTGGCCCCAGCGCACCAGACAGGACTCAAAGAATCTTCCTGCAGTTCCAAGCAACTTAAAAGATGCTGCTTTCAGTCATATTTTGATACTTACTTGGCTACTTGGGACTGTAGGAAGAGGGAGAATGAATAGACAGGGCCAAATTATCTTTGGAGGACCTCCTGCTGGCCCCACGATTCTCTGTGTACAGAGGGACACTGGAAAGAAGCTAAAATGATGCAAATTTTCCAAATTTTTACTATGTTGCTGTCCTCAGGAGGCCAATATGATTGTTGAAGAACAGGGAGCAATAACTTACTGCTTTAATTTTTGGTTGGCACCTCGTGATAAATAAGGGGAGTTTTGGGTTGCTTTTTGGGCACTCGGCCACTAAAAGGTTCGCCATCACTGCTCTAAGGGAAGGACCCTCTTTCAACAGGACAACTCCACAACTGCACCACACTAACTTTCTAGGAACATGACCAAAATTTCATGATGATGACTCAATTCTTCATACCTCAATCTCATTGATCATCTGCGGGACGTCCTGGACAAACCCAGTCCAATCCATGGAGGCCACACCGAGCAATTTACAGGACTTGTAGGACCTGCAGCTGAGATCTTGGTGCAGGGACTTCTTAAGACTGGTGGAGTCATGGCCTCAATGGGTCAGAACTAGTTCTGGAGCGGCATGAAGGGTCTTTATACTACAAGACAGGATTTTGATATTATGGCTTTTTGCAACGTTAATGACAACAACATACAACGTATAATCCGTCGATGTATGTAGCAGACGTCCTGCTAAAGAAATTATACCTGCCGAGGACGAGGGCCTGAAATGTAAAAGTCTTGTTAGCAGAGAGTTAAGGATTTTCAGAGAAGTTTAAAATTTTAATGGCCGTCCCCAGCTGCGGAGGAATTATTGATGTTGACTGAGAAAGCGCTCATCATGTTCCCGTGATGGTCCCTGTGGTCCTACATGGAATGGGGCGGTGGGGGCCGCACTTCATCGCCTCTTCTGCTGCCAGAGAGAATCTGCTCTTGACATTAGTAGATGTGGATCAAAACCAATTGAGTTATGAGGAGCAGGATGATCCTACAGCACCTGGATGGTGGAGAGATGCCACATAGGAAAAGCACGGATCTGACTGGTGGGAGACACGGGATGCACTGATTGTATATTAGTCCCAGATTCTTCATTGTATTGTGTATGTGATACCATGATGACTTCTCAGGGTTATCTAGATATTTCAATTAACTTCTATCGCAGGTTCTGAATATACAGAATCATGGCTTTCCAGGCAGGTTCTGACATATGGTCGTTGTTATAGAGCAAAAAGAGCTAAGCTGAGAATATTGTACATTTTGTCGTATCTGCAGGCAGCATCAGCAGGAGGAGCTGAGAAGAGTGTACATAGTGTCCTATCTGCAGGCAGCATGTTATAGCGCAGGAGGAGCTGAGCAGATTGTACATAGTATCCTATCTGCAGGCAGCATGTTATAGAGCAGGAGGAGCTGAGAAGAGTGTACATAGTGTCCTATCTGCAGGCAGCATGTTATAGAGCAGGAGGAGCTGAGCAGATTGTACATAGTGTCCTATCTGCAGGCAGTATGTTATAGAGCAGGAGGAGCTGAGAAGAGTGTACATAGTGTCCTATCTGCAGGCAGCATGTTATAGAGCAGGAGGCGCTGAGCAGATTGTACATAGTGTCCTATCTGCAGGCAGCCTGTTACAGAGCAGGAGAAGCTGAGCAGACTGTACATCATCTCCTATCTGCAGGCAGCATGTTATAGAGCAGGAGGACCTGAGCAGAGTGTACATAGTGTCCTATCTGCAGGCAGCATGTTATAGAGCAGGTGGAGCTGACAGATTGTACATAGTGTCCTATCTGCAGGCAGCATGTTATAGAGCAGGAGGAGCTGAGCAGATTGTACATAGTGTCCTATCTGCAGGCAGCATGTTATAGAGCAGGAGGAGCTGAGCAGATTGTATATAGTGTCATATCTGCGGCAGTATGTTATAGAGCAGGAGGCAGCATGTTATAGAGCAGGAGAAGCTGAATAGATTGTACATAGTGTCCTATCTGCAGGCAGCATGTTATAGCGCAGGAGGAGCTAAGCAGATTGTACATAGTGTCCTATCTGCAGGCAGCATGTTATAGAGCAGAAGGAGCTGAGCAGACTGTACATAGTGTCCTATCTGCAGGCAGCATGTTATAGAGCACCGAATTGCCCCTGTGACTTCTTAGACAATTGATTGGTCGTGGCTCTGAGCTGGTTGAGCTTATAATCAAATTGCACTGCAAGTGTCTCTTATTTCTTTTTATTTAACCTAAGCCCCAGCCTCCCAGGGGGTTTTCTGATGAGTCTGGGAACCCCCTTTAATCTTGGATAATCCCTTTAATGACTGACACTGACCAGAGAGAGCTGAGGCCTCAGCTGTGGAGAGCGATGGGTTGTCTTCTGCAGCACAGGCTGTCACATTCCTCCGCTCGGTAATTTGGCTTCTCCCGGTGTGGATTGTAGAGATATAAGGGATTACAGGAAACGCTGAGTGTAATCTCACATATCTCCAAGCACCTGGTTCATGTTAATAATAGCAGGAGCCGTTCTTAATGCTCCATTGTGCCAAGAATGTATCATGGAGGATGAGGACTGAATAATGAGCACATTAGGGTTAATGGGCGACTGATGGAAAGCACCATAAACACTGGCTCCATTCACACACACGTCCTGAGGAAGGGTCTCTAATCCTGCAAATGGATGGATTAGGATCCCCTTCTCAATCATCATGTAGTCAACATGGGCCAAATTTACCAAATCCGACAATGTGTTTGCCGTTTAGTTTGAATTGGCCACGTTAGTCACCTGCTTTGACCTCTGACTGCCTTCCGCCCTCACCACCCTGATTACTGCTTGTTCTTCAGCCATGATCAAATGAACTTTTCTAAAATAATCTCTTTTACTGTAATCTCGCCCCTTTACCTAGTCCTTTAGAGTCTTATCTAAATGAGCAGAAAAGAGTCATATTTCGCCTGAGATGAGATGCAGGGTGAGCATCAATTCTGACGTCCCATATTTCTGGTTCTATAGGACTTATAAACATGATTCTGGTGTCATATTTTATATAAGAATCTCATCTTTCAAATCTCATTGGGCTTGAAGTTCTACGTTTTACAGAAGCAGTGATAGCGGCAGTTAAAGGAAATCTAGCACCAGGATCAAAGATTGTAAACCAAGCACGCTTACATGCTGGTGTGTGCCCCCTCTGTCAGGATCCGCTCTTCTTTTAGCTTCTTATACACTTATAATAAAACATTATGCAAATGAGCTCCAGGGGGTTCAGCTATTAAGCCCAGTACTCATTTGCATAATTAGTTTTTTGTCTAAACAAGGGCGTAAGAAGCTAAAAGAAGAGTTGATCCTGCCAGTAGGGGCACACCACCATGTAAGTGTTGCCTGGTTTACAATCCATCATAGATTTCCTTTACAGACATTGTCAGCTCACAGCACCAGAAGCCTCTTGAAAGATGACATTCCTCTCTTAACCAACACCAGAACCATGGTTCTAGGGGCGATAGAACTGACATATTGGTGCCTGAAGTGAGCCGCTAAAAGTAACCCCTCTCCTGAAAAAAAAATGACTCTTCTCTGCTCGTTTGCATACGTCTGTCAAAGTGATTTTATACAAGTTTTTAGAATGCAAAAGGATATTTAATACTGTATCTGAGGGTGCTGATAATTAAGTGGTGTAAAATCTGGTGACAGGTTCCCTTTAACTAAAGATAACACTGGGGGGTCCCAGATGTCGGAACCAACTGTGAATGTGGAACATCTTAGGGTGATGCCACACATGGCGTTTCTGGTCCGTTTTTAAGCACTCCGTTAAAAAACACATCCCTTTTTTAAAAACGCATGTATTTTTAAAAAATGCATCTGTTTTTGTCAGTTTTTTATTGCGCAAATTCGGGAAACCTGTCAAAAACTGATGCGTTTTCAAAATATGCATGCATTTTTTAATGGATTGCTTTAAAACTGATCAAAAACGGTTTCAAAACGCCATGTGTGGCATCACCCTTAGCAATATGGTATCACTCTTACATTTAGTGATCCAGTGATAACAGCTGGGGTACTTCTGGGCCACACATTTCCTGCCTACTTGCCCCATGGTGCCCGATTAGTGGTCTGACTGGTCCAGGACCCACAGAGCAACTTTGTTCTACTGTGTAAGGACTCTAAGGTAAGGTTCTTGCCCTGGCAGAAATCAGGCTCAGCCCATTAGGAGCCCACCAGGATCATAGCATCAGTGTGAATCCCCATGTATTTGCCGCCCCCGTAGGCTGACGCTTCGTGCCATACACAGGGTGGGGGATGGCGCTGTAGTATTGTGCCCCGCTTCTGGATTTCGTTACAATAGACTCCCTTAGACGTTGCATTCTCCACAATGAATGGTAAAACATTTAGCCCGGGGTGCACTGCGCTGACAAAGAGGTTTTTGACGTGTGAGCATTTCTCTCTATGTGAGGTTTTTATTTTTGGTGGGGGCTTTTATTTGCTGTCAGTAAATCCCGCGGTGAATACTTTATTCTGCGCTGAACTTGTGGCCTGTTTAAATAATTTGGCACGATCAGAGGGTCTTGTTTTGTGGGGGTCCGTCATGCACAGGGCTTGAGTTACCACCTGATTCATGGGAACCACTTTGCATCGTGAGAACGTCTTTGATGTCACGCAACCAGTTCACGAATATCCCTTTAAGTGTCTGGCATCAGCTTCAAACAACTGAACGTCGGAGACTAGAGGATCTATAGCTGATAAACCCGTCGTCCATGGCCCCCAGGCAGGTTGTATTGTGATGACCAGTCCTAGGGATACAGGATCAATATTTGAATTGTGGGGGAACCAATCAGCTGCTCACACCCAGACCCCACACCAATCAATTGTTCTGGGTGAACATGGACCTCACACCAATCAACTGGTGCTGGATCCACAATCTGCTGCTTTGTCTGCCATATCCCAATTCCACACCAATCATCTTCGCTAGCTGCTACGCTAGACCCCAGACCGATAAACTGTTCTGTGCGCCACACTCCGACCCCACACCATTCACCTGTTTGTCTTTCCACAATTGGACCCCAGGCTGATATGCTATCATGGTTGCCATCCCTGCACCCCATACTGACCCCCACACCAATTATCCGTTTTGACTGCCATTTTTTGTCCAAACTTTAACTTTTGGACCCCAAACCGATCAGCTGTTCTGGCTGCACCCCTGGACCCCACCCCTGGACCCCTTTACCTGTCATCCCTGATCCACATGCCAATCAGATATTTTGGCTGCCCCCCCCCCTTGTGTCATCTTGAGATAGAAGTAAACTACACCTTGTGTAGACATCTAGGAAGAAGTGGATTATATTATAGGCAATTTTGGCGGCATCCCAGGGCCCAAGTCTTCTAGGGGGTCCATGACCACCTAAACCACCCACCAATTTTATACTGAGAAGGACCTTCATCCATGAAATCCTCATACACCTGTTCATGCTCTCAATACACATGTACTAAAAAGCCATTTCAGGACCTTTGAAGGTCCTGAAACCGCAGTTTAAAAGCAGCAGAAGGGACACATCCTCCATTCACCAAGAAGCTGATTCTAGTACCGGATGTAGGAAGTGATTCTAGACTTGTAGGGGCTATAATATTCATACAGCCCAGGGCCCATGGTGGTCTTACTCTGCCACCTGCCTCTAGGCACAGCACTACAGACAGGTGTGTCACCCACCTCACATATGCTAAGCCAGTCTAATGGCTGTTTGCTCTGTGGCTCATTACCGCTAATGTCCTCTCTGTATCTTAGTGAGGGCTGATAAAGTGACAGATAAGTTCTGTGCGCCCCATGGGTCACCTGAGCTGTAAGGTATATGGGTCATACACTATGGTACAGTATACACCTCTGCTCACTGAATTCTTACAAATCTATTTTAATCCATCTTTGCAACAAATTGATATTGAAAAAATTTGTTCATCTGTTTTAGCAAAATTTTTTTGTTGTTACCAGGCAGAATAGCGCATCTGACTACAGTATCATGTAGTCAGGGAGGGGGGGGGAAGACTTTATAGAGTAGGTCTGGCATGAACATTCGTCATCCAGGCATCTCTATATAGTATTCAGACAGAAGACCGCTACAGCAGTCACTAACAGCACAGGGGGAGGGGCTGTAAAGCAGCTCAGTGCAAAGAGCTAAGAGCACAGCAGTGTTAGGAACATGCTACAATTCTTTTAATATTTTCACAGTCCTGCTGCTACTAATAGGATGATGTGATTACACATTTGTGAGACCTGTCCTCCACTATTAGAGAGCCATGTGTGCCCAATGGCGCTATGATATATCACTCACGCCTGCAGAGGCCGCAAGTTTGGGAAGTCGCCATGTTTATGGTTTCCACTGGTTATTTAGAATAGAAGCCGAATATTTAGTCTTCATAGGAACAGCTCAGATATGTCAGAATCTGCCTTTGTCTGTGAAACGTAACCTTTAATTGAAGTATTCACTCCGTGGTGAATTGGCGATGTCTGTGGGAAACAGTCAGAAGGTTCCTCAAGGACTCGGGGTCAAAATGAACAATTCTGGACATTCTTTGAGGAAACAGTCAGGTCTTGTCCAGTTACAGCTGTAGAGATGTTGCTTTCAACCTGGCCCTGTACATTATAACAGTTATTGAAGTATTTTCAGAATTTTTGTAGCATTTTGCTTTTTTACCTGCCCTTTAGGTCTAAACTTCCCTGCATGGACATAGAAACAAATGATAACATTGTCATTGCCTGCCGCTACCACTAGGGGGAGCTTGCTGCATACAGATCATACATTGCACACAGTGATAACTTGGTCCACAGTAAGTTCCTGAGTGCCCCCTATTGGTGTCTGCAGGTGGACAAAAATTGTATAATTCATACATGAGACTATTTTTTTTACATACATTAGGGCATACATAAGAGAACATGTACACAACACTGTGGACCTTTCCCGTGAAGACTTGCCCTCAGAGGCAGTGACCCTGTACATAGCCAGTCCTGCTCTCAGCTGAGAAGTGGATAAAAATCTATCCATTCTAGACAATGCTCTGTGAGCCTAACAGTCTGGTTTCTAGGCGTATACATGGTTTAGCTCACAGAGCATTGTCTAGACTGCATACAATTGTCTCCACTTCTCAGCTGAGAGCAGGGCTAGCTATGTACAGGGTCACTGCCTCTGAATGGAGATAATTGTATCGAGTCTAGACAATGCTCAGTGAGCTAAACAGCAAGGACTCCATACTGATACATTGTAACAAAGCAGCTGATAGATCTGGGCAGCTGATGTCTTTAGCTCACAGAGCATTGTCTAGACTGGATACAATTGTCTCCATTCAGAGGCAGTGACCCTGTACATAGCTAGTCCTGCTCTCAGCTGAGAAGTGGAGACAATTGTATCCAGTCTAGACAATGCTCTGTGAGCTAAACACATCAGCAGCTTCTGCACAGATCTCTCTGCTGGTTTATTACAATGTATCAGTCTGGAGTCCAGGCAGTTGTCTATATCCTGTCCTGCTGCTGTACATTATAGTATAATTTTAGGGCTGTAGGAGGGGAGGGCAGTGCGTTGTACATCCTGGGAGGCTGACTCACTATTGATGCATCTATTGATCTGCCCATGTCCATTGTACAGTACAGCGCTCTCGTCGCTCCAGTTCTTCACTTTGACTAATAATTATACATTGTCTCATCGTCAGGTGGACGTCATGTTCACCCCTATTCAGGAAGCTGCGTGTAAGGTGTTAACCCTGTGTGTACTGGTGCATGGAGTATGTATATGTGAGCGTCTATAAGGAGTTATGACTGAGTTCTGTAAGTGTATTGCTGTGTGGAGTTGTCTTAAAATTAAAAGAACATTCTAAAACTATTATACTATTGGCCTACCTGTAGGATAAATATTTTATTTCCGCTTGGAGGGGGGGCCCTCACCCAGCAGGGTCCTAGGAGTCAAACCCTCATCAGTCATGTATTGATGATCTATCTTGTGAATGGATCATCAATATTGTAATTCTAGAAAACCCATTTAAAGGGTAACTCCATCCTAACTTTCCATTATAAGCAAATCCATATTCCTTGTGGAGACCAACGCAGAATTTTAAAGGGAACCTACCACCACAAATCTACCTATAAAGGTAGATTGGGTGGTAGGTGGATCAATGGGACGTGGGGATAGCCCTTTTAAGGGCTAATCCTCACGTCCCCACACTTTTTTACAAGCTTTTATTAGACTTTTATGCAAATTTTTATTATGCGGCTACTGGGACGTGGAGTAGCCGCGTCTGAGGTTACATGGCGCGGCTACTCCACGCCCCGGTAGCCTCTTTTCTCCTCCTACTCACCATCTTCGGCACGCAGCTGCTCGTAGCTGCGCGCCCTCATCCGACGATCCTGCAGTCTGCGCATGCGCAGAACAGCAGGCCCGCTGCTGCGCGGTCACTGCTCCGAAGCCGGGGCTGCACAGGTGTGGGCCTGCTGTTCTGCACATGCGCAGACTGCAGGATCGTCGGACGAGGGTGCGCAGTTACGAGCAGCTGCGCGCCGAAGATGGTGAGTAGGAGGAGAAAAGAGGCTTGGAGTAGCCACGCCATGTAACCCCAGATGCGGCTACTCCACGCCCCAGTAGCCGCATAATAAAATTTGCATAAAAGTCTAATAAAAGTTAGTAAAAAAGTGCGGGGACGTGAGGATTAGCCCTTAAAAGGGCTATCCTCACGTCCCATTGATCCACCTACCACCCGATCTACATTTATAGGTAGATTTGTGGTGGTAGGTGCCCTTTAAAGTTAACTACCTAAAGTAATAAAGACAGAGATAGATAAATGTGGATTAATACTCTGCCTGCAGCTGCCACCAGAGGGAGCTCTCTTCATACAGATGGACTTAGAGGGTTTTCTACCACTAGGCGGAGATAATGTTCATATAAAGTTGCATACATCTCTGCTGTACACCCCATTATAAGGTATTCATTTATTTCTTCGTAGTAACTACATCAGATGTCATGTTGCTGATAAAGGATCTGCAAACAGCTGACATCACAGCCCAATACTGAGGAAAACTTTATTTTCTCACTTATTTTGCTTATTTAGTCTCCTTCTCCCTCTGGCAGCTGACTATATAGCAGTGATGGCGAACCTTTTAGAGACCGAGTGCCCAAACTGCAACCCAAAACCTAATGACTTATGGTAAAGTGCCAGTACGGCAATTTAACCTGAAAACTGACGGTTTAGTTTAGAATCAATTTACACAGGACTGTCTGAGCTCGGATTCCAGCAGTCCTATACACACTGAAACGCCACTTTTACACCATTTTACATCACATGAAAGAGTAATAAAAAGTTATCAAAAGGTCACACAGTCCTCAAAATGGTAGCAATGAAAACAACGGCTCATAAAGCAAAAAAACCCAAACCTCCCCAGCTCCGTACACTAAAGTTATCAGCGTCACAAGATGGCGAAACTATTTTCTTTTTCGGACACTGTTTTAATTTTTGAAAAAGTATTAAAACACAATAAAACCTACAAATCGGGTATTTTCTGTGAGTTTACCGAACCAAAGAATAAAGGAGACAAATGATTTGGAGCGCACAGCGAAAGTATTAAAATCCAGCTTCCCAGTACACGACATGGAATAATAAATGAGAAGTAAAATATGTTACGCAAAAAATAAGCCCTCACACAGGTATAAATATATAAATGCACATATAAATATATAATATGCATATACAGTACATAAATACATACATAGAAATACATATGTTACTTACTCTTTGGTTGTCCAAGCTGGCGGCCATGCTGGCAGGCAGAAGTTCAGGTGTCTGTTGTTCCGGGGGGTGGGGGGATTCAGTAGGGTAGATGGGCAGAGGGTGGGCGACCAGAGTTAGGGCAGGGGGGGGGGGGTAATGCAGCATCTGGAGTTCGGGGCAATGGGGTTATGAGGCATGAGTTCCAGGGGAGGGGGTGATGCAGGGCAGTGACCGGAGTTGAGGGGGGGGGGTAGTGAGAGCGGCCGGAGTTCGTGCAGGCAAATTGCAGTAGTGGGCGGAGTTTGGGCGGGGGGG